>NC_060143.1:298813077-299113077 GCF_021461385.2 Schistocerca piceifrons
ATCACTCTTGTATTTAATTACGACAGTATGTTAGCTAAGAACAAGAGCGTATGTTTTCCTTCTAGCTTTAAATTCTTTCAGTCCATGAACAGAGGCTTACGCTATTCTCGGGACCAATGTGAGAAAAACAGACATTTTCACAACCACATATTTTGCTATGGTTCCCTAACTGTTTCCGTTAAGCAATAACAATCTGTTACCCTAGAAACGGTGACAATTTTCGTTTCAGCACATTCAACATAAGCCTTTCGCTGAAATTTCAGAGTATGGGGCTGGCTGATGGGATCTGCTCACAGGTGGGACTCCGAGGTTCGAACCGCATTATGGCAGTGCAGTGTTTAGTTTCATTCTGATTAAAAATTAGGAGATGTTCACAGCCATATTGCTTCTCTGCAGGTCTCTTTCTACATTTAACTGCAACTTCTCAGGTCACTGCATGTTACTTGTACTAGCCGGTCAGGCCAGTGCTGTCTTAAGTTGAAAGCGCCTGTAAAGCTGTTGTCCCATACTATCGCTGAGTCGATGTACTTTAAACGCACAGCATAAGACGTATATTTATCATCGTACTGGACTGTACTCCAGGCAGCTTTGTTTCCGCTCCTCGTGAAGCGAAATCCAAGCGTGTCCAGCAAACACGGAAGACTACAAAGTGCAAGGTTTACAACAGATTAATTTGTATGATGAACGCAGTACAGCAACAGTACGTAGATCACTGAAGCAGCAGCGTCCCGGGTGACCAGAAAAATGCAGATGTCATTTCGGTGTGCTGGAGGGCACGTCAACAAAACTAGAGATCGGTATCAAGTCTATGTTGCGGAATACTGTAACAATGGGGCTAATAAATGGTCGCGTTTCTGTAGTGAAACCTTACTTCTATAATATCTAAAGTACTAGTCACAAATATTATTGTAACGATTCGGGGTTACAAGCAAATCTACTGAAACCCGCTCTCCCTCCGCAACAAGTCTACGAAATACATGGAAATTAGTTGTGCCCAAACCGCACAGTGGGTCGCGTTGGACGTAGATACAGAAAATGCCTCGGCACGTTAGACAATGAACGGAAAAAAGTGCAGAAGAGTGACGTAAGCGAACCACAGAACTCGTCCAGTCTCACCGACGTCCATCTGTGGTAGAATCCTAGAACAAAAGCATCAATATGCGAATCCCTACTCGCCCTTTCTTCATAGAACATTCTATAAACCAAGGGTCGTCGAAGGGTCAAGGAGATCCAGTGGCTGCAATACTTCTTGACAGCCAAGAGCTTTTGACTTGGTACCAAGCCTATATTGTATGGGTAACAGGATGGCGACATGAAGAGCATCCGGCCAGCTCTTAAGTGGGTAGGACATCAAACGGGCCGACTTTGAGGAGGAGAGGCACCACAGGACATTTTAATTTCCACTGTCCGTACTTTTACAAATAAATTCATGAAACTGTCAGTATGACCAGGAAGGATTCAGGATTCACACTCATAGCAGTGGAAGTTCAAAAACAAAATAATTTTTTTAATTGTGAAATTTCATCATTTTTCTACTTACTATTGGTTGCATTTGTTGCTATAGCTAGACTTTTCTTCATAAGAAGAATTCTTCGATGAATCTTTCACAGCATACAAACCATTCTTACAGATGTATGAAACTATTAGAGTTTTCCAAATCTATTAAACACTGTGGTTAAAATTGAGACAATTAACTATAAAATTGGAGTTTTTTCTAAACAGTCATTATTTCATAAATAAATTCTGTCTCGCACACCTCTAAGTATGGTTTGTGTGCTGTGCAAAATTCATCGAAGCAGCTCTCTTACTTGTGAAGAAAAGTGTACCTATAGCGACAAATGCAGCCAACAGTAAGTGAAAAAATGAACTTTCACACGTAAAAAAAAAATATTTTGTTATGCTATGAGTATGAATCAAGAATCCCTCCTAGTCATGCGAACAAAGTTTTATGAATTTATTTGTAAAAGTATAGACAGTGGAAATTAAAATGTCTTCTGGTGCCTCTCCTGCTCCAAGTCGGTCCGTTTGACGTCCTACCTCCCTTAAAATCAACCATGTCAAATCCATTTATTATCACGCAATCGGGCCGACCCCGTGCAGATGAGAGACAAAGGAAAAAGAAAAAGGACTTCAGTTGACTGGTAAAATGCAATGAGTCTACAAAGACAGCTTACAAATCACTAGTGCTTCCCATCGTAGAATATTGATTAAGTGTGAGAGACCCAATCCAAATACGTCGAGCAATGTGTACAGAACGTACTAAGAAGGGCTGGAAAATTGGTCAGAGGCTGTGCTAGCGGGAGAGCATCATGGAAATGTTGAAAAACGTGTTGAGGCTTGAACACAGAAGCAAGTTATCCGGCGAAAACCGAATTACAAAATTTCAAGAATGAGCATTTAATCGAGAGACTAGTAACGTTAAGCTGCTTACGTATAGCTCCCGTAATAGCCATTAAGACAAAGACAACTACATCACGCAAAGAGGCACTTACGAAGCCATTATTTCCGCGTTCCATACGCCGAAAGAAACCCATCTTGTAGCAAAATACTAAGTGCTATGCCACGCCATTCACTGTGGTTTGCCGAGACTGTGTGATGTACTATAGATCGATATGATTATCTTGTACCTTCTACGGTATCAACGTTCCTTGCAGCAAACACGCCAGCTCGCCTTCAATCAATGGTTCCTAACAAGGAGTTTACTGTCCATGAGGTGTAAAATAGAATTTCCCATGAGGTAAAAGCAAAAGTGTACTACTGTATTTCAGTCATGAAACTAAGTTATTTTTAATAGAGCCTTATTATGATCACTATTTCGTACGAATGCAGTGCTGATTACGCTAGTATTTGTTTTCAAATACTGGCATTAACGTGTGAGTGTGGTGGGGGTTAGTTTGTGTAACATCGTTCTGACATATTACAAATGCTACACACATACTTTCTACTTTGTGCCATGCGTCTATAAATATCTTTTGCGAGTGCCTTGTCTAACTTGTACATAGTTGCACCAATTTATCTGCACAGACATTTTAATTTGGTTGATTTTAATTGGGCAGTAGAGCGTGGATGAAACAAATGTCATTAGAGAGAGAAGTTTTGTTAAAGTTTGCTACCCTCAGGGTGGATAGCTGACTTTTGGGGAGTCATAGGTGGCACTTATGATGCACTGAACTGCGCCATCAGCCCGTAAAAATGATCGTTACAAATAAACAGTTCATTTCTTTTGTCTGGACATCTAAAAAACTAAATGTGATTTGTTTCGTCGTTTTAAAAATGAAATAACGTTGGTGGTCGGGATACGGCGGGGGGTGTTACTTTACTAGCTAACATCTCGTTTACTACACTCAAGGATAATGTTCTCGTACCCCCATGAACCCTGGACCCTGCCGTTGGTGGGGAGGCTTGCGTGCCTCAGCGATCCAGATAGCCGTACCGTAGGTGCAACCACAACGGAGGGGTATCTGTTGAGAGGCCAGACAAACGTGTGGTTCCTGAAGAGGGGCAGCAGCCTTTTTAGTAGTTGCAGGGGCAACAGTCTGGATGATTGATCTGGCCTTGCAACACTAACCAAAACGGCCTTGCTGTGCTGGTACTGCGAACGGCTGAAAGCAAGGAGAAACTATAGCCGTAATTTTTCCCGAGGGCATGCAGCTTTACTGTATGGTTAAATGATGATGGCGTCATCATGGGTAAAATATTCCGGAGGTAAAATAGTCTCCCATTCGGATCTCCGGGCGGGGACTACTCAAGAGAACGTTGTTGTCAGGAGAAAGAAAACTGGCGTTCTACGGATCGGAGCGTGGAATGTCAGATCCCTTAATCGGGCAGGTAGGTCAGAAAATTTAAAAAGGGAAATGGATAGGTTAAAGTTAGATATAGTTCGGTGGCAGCAGGAACAAGACTTTTGGTCAGGTGAATACAGGGTTATAAATACAAAATCAAATAGGGGTAATCCAGGAGTAGGTTTAATAATGAATAAAAAAATTGGAGCGTGGGTAAGCTACTACAAACAGCGTACTGAACGCATTATTGTGGCCAAGATAGACACGAAGCCCATGCCTACTACAGTAGTACAAGTTTATATGCCAACTAGCTCTGCAGCCGATGAAGAAATTGATGAAACGTATGGTGAGATAAAAGAAATCATTCGGGTAGTGAAGGGAGACGAAACTTTAGTAGTCATGGGTGACAAGAATTCGACAGTAGGAAAAGGGAGAGAAGGAAACATAGTGGGTGAATATGGATTGGGGGAGAGAAATGAAAGACAAAGCCGTCTGGTAGAATTTTGCACAGAGCATAACTTAATCATAGCTAACACTTGGTTCAAGAATCATAAAAGAAGGTTGTATACGCGGAGGAGTCCTGGAGATACTAGAAGATATCAGATAGATAATGGTAAGACAGACATTTAGGAACCAGGTTTTAAATTGTAAGACATTTTCAGGGGCAGATGTGGACTGACCACAATCTATTGGTTATGAACTGTAGATTAAAACTGAAGAAACTGCAAAAAGGTGGGAATTTAAGGAGATGCGACCTGGATAAACTGACTAAACCCGAGGTGGTACAGAGTTTCAGGGAGAACATAAAGGAACAATTGACAGCAGTGGGGGAAACAAGTACAGTAGAAGAAGAATGGGTAGCTCTGAGGGGTGAAGTAATGAAGGCAGCAGAGGATCAAGTAGGTAAAAAGACGAGAGCTAGTAGAAATCCTTGGGTAACAGAAGAAATATTGAATTTAATTGATGAAAGGAGAAAATATAAAAACGCAGTAAATGAAGCAGGCAAAAGGGAATACAAACGTCTCAAAAATGAGATCGACAGGAAGTGCAAAATGGCTAAGCAGGGATAGCTAGAGGACAAATGTAAGGATGTAGAGGTTTATCTCACTAGGGGCAAGATAGACACTGCCTACAGGAAAATTAAAGAGACCTTTGGAGAAAAGAGAGCCACTTGTATGAATATCAAGAGCTCAGATGGAAACCCAGTTCTAAGCAAAGAAGGTAAAGCAGAAAGGTGGAAGGAGTATATAGAGGGTCTATACAAGGGCGATGTACTTGAGGACAATATTACGGAAATGGAAGAGGATGTAGATGAAAATGAAATGGGAGATAAGATACTGCGTGAAGAGTTTGACAGAGCACTGAAAGACCTGAGTCGAAACAAAGCTCCGGGAGTAGACAACAGTCCATTAGAACCATTGACAGCCTTGGGAGAGCCAGTCCTGACAGAACTCTACCATCTGATGAGCAAGATGTATGAGACAGGCGAAATACCCTCAGATTTCAAGAAGAATACAATAATTCCAATGCCAAAGAAAGCAGGTGTTGACACATGTGAAAATTACCGAACTATCAGTTTAATAAGTCACAGCTGCAAAATACTAACGCGTATTCTTTACATACGAATGGAAAAACTGGTAGAAGCCGACCTCGGCGAAGATTGGATTCCGCAGAAATGTTGGAACACGTGAGGCAATACTGACCCTACGACTTATTTTAGAAAATAGATTAAGGAAGGCAAACCTACGTTTCTAGCATTTGTAGATTTAGAGAAAGCTTTTGACAATGTTGACTGGAATACTCTTTCAAATTCTGAAGGTGGCAGGGGTAAAATACAGGGAGCGAAAGGCTATTTAGAATTTGTACAGAAACCAGATGGCAGTTATAGGAGTCGAGGGGCATGAATGGGAAGCAGCGGTTGGGAAGGGAGTGAAACAGGGTTGTAGCCTGTCCCCGATGTTATTCCATCTGCATATTGAGCAAGCAGTAAAGGAAACAAAAGAAAAATTTGGAGTGGGCATTAAAGTCCATGGAGAAGAAATAAAAACTTTGAGGTTCGCCGATGACATTTCAATTCTGTCAGAGACAGCAAAGGACTTGGAAGAACAGTTGAACGGAATGGACAGTGTCTTGAAAGGAGGCTATAAGATGAACATCAACAAAAGCAAAACGAGGATAATGGAATGTAGTCAAATTAAGTCGGGTGATGCTGAGAGAATTAGATTAGGAAATGAGACGCTTAAAGCAGTAAAGGATTTTTGCTATTTGGGAAGCAAAATAACTGATGATGGTCAAAGTAGAGAAAATATAAAATGTAGACTGGCAATGGCAAGGAAAGCGTTTCTGAAGAAGATAAATTTGTTAACATCGAGTATAGATTTAAGTATCAGGAAGTCGTTTCTGAAAGTATTTGTATGGAGTGTAGCCATGTATGGAAGTGAAACATGGACGATAAATAGTTTGGACAAGAAGAGAATAGAAGCTTTCGAAATGTGCTGCTACAGAAGAATGCTGAAGATTAGATGGGTAGATCACATAACTAATGAGGAGGTATTGAGTAGAATTGGGGAGAAGAGGAGTTTGTGGCACAACTTGACTAGAAGAAGGGATCGGTTGGTAGGACATGTCCTGAGGCATCAAGGGATCACAAATTTAGCATTGGAGGGCTGAGTGGATGGTAAAAATCGTAGAGGGAGACCAAGAGATGAATACACTAAGCAGATTCAGAAGGATGTAGGTTGCAGCAAGTACTGGGAGATGAAGAAGCTTGCACAGGATAGAGCAGCATGGAGAGCTGCATCAAACCAGTCTCAGGACTGAAGACAACATCAAGAACAACAACAACAAAGTTAGGAACCACTGTGTAAGATGTTATCTAAACTTAAATCGTCTTCATGTATTAACATGTTTTATAAAGATCCCAACTGAAACAATTACGTACAAGTTTCACATGGAAAGGAAACCGTGAGAAACAACGTGCAGTATAACACAGCAAACAACAACGGCTACCTCACATTACTGGGACTGTGTTCAGATTTCCCGCTCCGACAAAGCCACCTGCTATGACGACACTGGGGAGAACCTGCAGCATACCTCACGCCGCCATCTGAAATGTCAACATACTCTTTTGCCTTTTCTCCAACACAAGACCTAACCGAATTATTAAAATTATATCAAAAATATAATCCTACGATCCATCAGGACACATTTAGAACTGCATTCCTTTACCTATTATTCTTGGCAACGGATAGCGTGGTTGAAATGTGCGTTTGGGTAATATCAACAAAGTGCCACAATCGAAGACGCACATACTTATAAGTATGAGTGAAACTGTTCTATACTCTTGAAAGCAATTTTTATGCCAGCGGTTTGCACTTTGTTGTTAAAGTAGGAAACTTAACGCAATGGTTAAAATGAACATGTATGGCCAGAGAGGGGCATAGCGTGCAGGGGAAACAGCGACTATTTAATTTTATCAGGACAGCCACAAGTCGCAATTAGTATGTTTTATTTTTACAGTTTCCACTATAATTTTAGAAGAGCGGCGTCATTAAAACTGCAGTTTACATTGTCGGCAATGTAATCAGCCAACTACTGTATTTTAACCCTTTCCAGCCCAGTGATGCCATATGGCATCATCATATTTAACTTTTTCCCAAGGCCAAACTATTTGTCCAAAGATTATAAACAAGCGTGCAGGGCTTGGGTCTAGTGTAGCAGGGGATACAACCCGTCGGCTTTGGACAATGACGTCACAAGTCGCCAGAGAGCAGTTTACCATTTTCGCTTTTGCTGTTATGTTTCAGTTTCGTTTTTTTACTGATTGCTTAATAAAGTGGATCTGTTTATTCTATCTCGTGAGATTTTTTTTTAAAAAGCCAAAAAACACTATCAGCCACTGAAGGGAGCTACAACACTAAGAAGAATCGCTTCGCGATTGGCGACTTGTGACGTCATTGTCCAAAGCCGACGGGTTGTATCCCCTGCTACACTAGTCCCCAGGGCTTTCTAAAGTTTATTGTTCTTAGGTTGGCTACCGTGAATTCGCTATAACAGAGAGCACCAGGCTACAATGCCTTGACAAATGTATTGTTGCATGGTGTCTACGGTACAGTGCACCCAGCTGGACTTTCAAAATATTATATCAAGGCAAAGGAAGCAAACTAATATAAAAGTTGCACTAATAAATTATTGTTGAAAGTGTAAATTAACTAGTAAACACTTTGAAAATATTGCTAGTTACGGTAATTTTCTGCTTGGAAGTCACAAATATGTGTGATTCCATTTGGCACCATTGGGCATTTGTTATGTTACCAAATGTAGTACATGCAAACACTTCGACTAAAGTTTACCATAATGTGTAACTAATATTTTCAAGTTTCTTTTGAAGCTTTATTATACTAATAATACGTTAAAATTTTTATTGATATAATTTACCAGTTGTTTTGCTGCTTTAGTAAAAAATTCCTGGTTTGTTTACCAGATGATTCGCAATCATAAATCATTATCAGAAGAAGAAATATTGCTGCTTCTCGAAGGTGATTTTCCTGATTTGGACCTTGATATGTCTGATGAGGAGGAAGAGATTGAGACTGCTCAGCAGCAGGACCCTACTACACTGGATATACAGTTTCTTCAAGGAATGGACCTTGATATGGTTGAAATTCTGGACCCTCAAGCCAATGATGATTATGTTCCCTTAGCTTCAAGATTACTTGCTGAACCAAACCTTGCACCAAGTCACTCCGCTCAGAAAATTCAGTGTGATACACACTGGGATCTTCGGTGGAGAATGAAGGACATTGAAGAAGTGGACACATCATGTAATGCACTTTTTTCTGCCCCTCCAAGAGATGAACTGACACCTTTGCAGTATTTCAGAACAATGTGTAGTGATGACATTATCCAGAACTTAGTCGAGCAATCTAATCTATACTGCACACAGAAAACAGGTGCATCTTTAGATACAAATGTCCGTGAAATAGAAAAGTATATAGGGATAAACAGGTGTTGTGAAAATGCCTAGTTACAGAATGTACTGGGCAGAGGCTACAAGATTTTCTCCAATAGCTGACTCAATGCCTAGAAATAGGTTTCATAAGCTAAGAAATTATTTACATGTGAATGACAACACTAAAGTGAAACAAAGAGAGGGCCCTGATTATGACAAGCTCTTCAAGGTGAGACCATTTGTTGACAAAATCAAACAAGGTTTTTCAATTATTGAACCTGAGGAATATCATTCAGTGGATGAATTAATCATTCCTTTGAAAGGACATTCATCCCTGAAACCGTATGTAAAAAGCAAACCACACAAGTGGGGTATAAAAGTTTTCGCCCGTGCTGGTTCTAGTGGAATTGTGTACGATTTTGAAATATACCGAGGGAAAGGAACTGTACATAATGATACTGGTCTCGGTATAAGTGGTGATATTGTAATAAGGCTTGTGGAAGGACTGCAAAAATATAAAAATTTTAGTGTTTACAGACAATTGGCTCACCTCTTACAATATTATTTCTGCCCTGAAAAACTATGGCATTTTGGCTGTTGGAACTGTTAGACCCACAAGACTTAAAGGCTGCAATCTAAAAGCAGACAGTGAGCTGAAAAAGCAGGAACGAGGATCATACGATTATCGAACTGAAACAGAAAGGAACATCATAGCGCTGAAGTTGTACGATAAGTCCAGTAGAACCAGTGAAACGTTGGTCGGTGGGAGAACGAAAATATATTGATGTTCCAAGGCCAGGCATTGTTAGAGAATATAACCGTTCGATGGGAGGAGTTGACCTGCACGACATGCTGGTTGCTTTGTATGGGAGTAATATTGATGTGAAAAGATTTTATCTAAGGATCGTATTCCACCTCCTTGACATGTGTGTTGTGAATGCGTGGCTCCCATACCGGCGACATTGCAGACAAAGAGAAATTACCAAACATGTCTCTGTTGATTTTTCGGTCTGATGTAGCTCATGGATTACTAAAAGCAGGAGACATTTTGATAAGAAGACGAGGACGGCCATCAGATGACAGTCCATCGCCTACAGTTGTGAAGAAACTAGCCCCATTGGTTCCCAGCCCAGTTGATGATGTAAGGTATGACAACATTGGACACTGGCCACAGCATGTAGAAAACAAACAGAGATGTAAATTGTGCATTACAGCATATTCTCGAACGAAATGCATCAAATGTAATAAACCTCTTTGTTTTACCAAAGACAGGAACTGTTTCTTAAATTTTCATGTGAAGTAACAATCATGCTGTAAAAACCATAAAATTGTCCTGAAATGCAAGTTGCATTATTGTATGTACTAATTTTTGTTTGATAAAGTGCATCAAATTGTGTAATTAAAATATTCATTCAAGTTCCATTATCAAGCACTGTGACATCCCAACCACCTGACTGAAGGAAACAAATCCTGCCCAATGATGGCATACGGAGTCATCCCAAATTTCCCTCCAAAAACAAAAAAATAACAAAATTTCTTATAAATATATATTATTACAATAATTATGTAGAGAAATACGCGAAAAATTATTTTTTCCCCACAAGTAAATAAAAGTTGGGCTGGAAAGGGTTAAACTAACTTCTGCGTTCATGCACGATATTTTCATTACTTATAAAACACTGCAAATGATATTTTAAATATTTTAGCTTATCTGCATCCGCAAAATTCCGATAGTTCGAACAAACACTGTGCAACTGCCATTTACCTAAAAATGGTTCATTACGAAATGTGACTCCTACTGCAAATTAAAAACACACTACAATCTTTTCCAACTTGTAGAAAAAAAATTATTAACCTATATTTAATTCCAAACCACCCACGATGTTTCAAATGAATAAAATTAACTCACATGGAAAAATAAACACGCACGGTTACTAGTATTTGCTATAATGCATTTCTGATACCTTCAATAACTAAAGCAACTAAGGATACTACAGCGATACAAATGAAACTTGACGTTCATTGCTGTTAGCTGTTACACTTTGGCAAATACTCGGTATGAAGTAAAAGATCTCTCTCTTGTTAACAGTAGAACGAACTCAATGATGCCCTAAGTAGGCAGGATATAAAATTAAGACTGGCAGTAGAACGAAAACCGTTCCTGAAAGAAACCTGAACGATACATAACTTTCGTTAGAAACCAAATTACGACAGCAGAAAGGCATTCGAGCGAGCATATAAAAGAAATTAAAAAAATTAAGTTATATAAATCTTACGTAATCTTTTCTGAAGGTATCTAGAGAGTAGCCTACGAAAAAGAAACGCGCACGATAAGCTGTTGAGACAAGATTGTAATAGCTACCCAGATGTGCTGCTAAAGATGAATCCTGAAGAATAGATGGTTAGCTAAACAGAAATGAACCGAATGGGAGAAAAATTTATGGGACAACTTGACTAAAGGAAGGGATCGGTTGTGGGGGAGATCAGGAGGGATTATGGATTCATCAGTTTGATAATGGAGGGAAGTGAGGAGGTTGAAACGGACGTACAGGGACTGGACAAAAATATCTAAACACTGCAAGAAGTGCATGCTGTAACATTGGAAGGGGAGCTAGAATTCAAGAACGACTTGTCAATGACGCAAATGCCCTAACAGTGAGACGTGGTGTTGAAGCCATACAACCTGAACTACGGAGTAATTGAAGAAAGTCATTTGACCGGGCGAACTGTTTCACACTGTTTTCGACTTCAGACCCAGTTTACGTCCAAGGGTGAAACATGGAGGTGGTTCGGTGGTGATTTGTACAGCCATGTCGTGATACTCCACGGGTTACCGCCAAGGATTATGTCACCACTTTGGTTGATAAAGTCCGTCCCATGGTACCATGGATGTTCCCCTATGGTGTTCAACGGCGACACGGCACCTGATCACATCGCTCGCATCGTTCAAGCACCGGTTTTGTGACACGAAGATGAATTGTCGCTTCTCCCCTGGCCACCACAATCGCCAGATCTCAATATTATTGACCCTCTGTGGTCTGCTTCGGAGAGAAGGATGCGTGATCGCTAACCACCTCCAGTAGCCACTCTCTTGCAGGGAGAATATGATTCCCTTGAAAACCATACAAGACCTATTTCATCCATTCCGAGAAGACTGGAAGCTGTTTCGAGTGTCAGCGGATTGGCTACATCGTATTATGCATGATCATGTGTTTCTGTGTTTCCATATTTTGTTTATCGTCTGTAGGTTGCAGTAGTTACGCAGAGACAAAGACCACTTTCTTGCACAGGGTAGACTAGCTTGGAAGAGCGCCGTCAAACCAGTCATCGGACTGAAGAGCGCAACATTCATGGGGAGGGCGGGGTTGTGAATAGAGACGTAGGAAGACGAAATATGCCCTTTGTGAACACCAGCAGTAAAGCTCGAAACTGACCTACCGAGCTGTAGTGCGCTAAATGTTCAGGTAATTGACAGTAGAATATAATGATCCACACTGCCACAAAAAAGCTTTTATGCTAAAAATACGAAATGTATAAGGTTTACAATACCGTCTGACGTAACAAGCCATATATTTTGAACACAATCTATTACGGTTAATTTGAAACATTCCTACTAAGTATATAGCTTCATCACAACTCGCAACAAACTAATTCAGATCTGTAACATCACTGTCCAAAAATTTGGAAATTACGTTTCGCGCACCTGACTGAAAAACTGGTAACAGCATCAAACCTAGAAAATAAATTTGCACGGTATAGAACAGAAATGCTCACGCACCGTTTTCAGTATTTCACTTACACTACAGCTCTGCGAGCTTGTAAATTGGAGGAATCTTTTCTTTTTCTTGACGTTTCCACCTACACTCGGCAAAGCCTGTCTGATGTTTGACAAGTAAAGCATCTTCTTCATAACTTCCTGCGGTTTGCAACGGGCGCCTCATTCTGGCTGCAATTGTTTTCTACAGTTGGTCCGGATGCAAACCCTT
This sequence comes from Schistocerca piceifrons, assembly GCF_021461385.2. Classification (NCBI taxonomy): domain Eukaryota; kingdom Metazoa; phylum Arthropoda; class Insecta; order Orthoptera; family Acrididae; genus Schistocerca; species Schistocerca piceifrons. Next base: position 298,825,797 of record NC_060143.1, read on the forward strand.
TCTACGAAGGCTAAACCTCACGAACGCAACTGAAAAATATCCCGAAGTAAACTAAGCTTGTATTTCTTGCTATTTTCGAGACTCAGATCTTAGCAGAAAATTTTGGAAATTACTGTGTCCAAAAATATAAATGCTTTCGGCAAAATGTTTGGAAGGCTCATTATCCTTCACCCTCAGCATCTGCGCCCGATTATAAAGACCTGAGCACGTGAAACTTACGGCCTCTATGAATCCCCACGTTATAAATGTATGAAAGAATCAAAGGCAAAAGTTAAAAACTAGTACGGCGATAGTCCCATCTCCAAGTTAAACCTACACATTTTTGCAAACCTCGTCATTCGCGAAACAGACAGGAAATTTTAACAAAGCTTCAGTGAAGAAACAGCTCCGTTAACAGTTTAACGCTACCTGCGCTAACGGTTTCTATTTCAGTGTGCAAAATCTCTCAATGATCAGAGCAGACAGTCGACTGCATCAGGCAGCGCACAAAGCTATATATTTATTGTTTTGTTACGCTCTTCAAAAATAAACAATGAAGTCAAGTATTTCCTTAGTATTTCGAGGTTTACTGCTGTGATCCCTTTATGCTGAAATTAAATTATAAACAAAAGCGGTCTCAGCATGCGCTGTATGACTATAGCAGTTGTTGGCAATTTAAATTGTGAGCTGCTGAGTAAGAGCCCACTTACAGACCACCATAATTTGTACGAAAGACTACTTTTCATTACGGGCTTTATCGCGGAAGACAGATTCCTCTACAAATCTTAGCTCACAGGGCGCTTGTCAAGTCTACCCCCGAAGAAGGTGTAACTTAAGTTCTAAATGAATGGAAGGCGAAATGTGGTCAGACTCAGGAACAACCTCATTTGTGGTTGCCTTTTTCACGAGCATTAACGCGCTGCAAGTGTACGAATGTAAAGGCGCAATGCACCATGTGAAAGATGAAAATTATGAGGTCTTTAGCTTCTACGAGCAAATATATCTTCCAACTTTCCCTTCCAATCAAGCAGCACATACGTGACTAGTAAATTATGGCTGTAATATCCTAATTATAACTAATCTGACGTGGAAACGTACTTGCGCTGACAACACAATGCATGATTAAAAGCGACAAACTGCAATACCTTATCAAACCAAGAAAATCCTAAGGACACTTTCTGCGGTTTGCATGAGAAATTGATGTCTACCTCAATAGCGGACTACCTGCTTTTGTTAAAACTAGTTTCCCTTCCTTTCAAAGCGTTTTGTTGCCTTTTCAACAAGTATCGATTTAAAACTTTTTTTCTAGCTGGAGTCAATTTCACGCAGAAAAGTTTCCTAAGGTTGTGCAAGCCGTTGAGAGCAACGTACCCACAAAACTGTTCCTAACGTCTCATATGCTGATTCTTTGAGAATAGCAGTGTGTGCACATACTACACAGAGTGCAGCAATCTTAGCGCAAATATTAGTTCGCGCGACGAAGCGTTAAATTAACATTAGGTCTCACCGGAATAATGTTACATTCACGTCAAACATAGGAAGCATGTAACAAAATTTAATGATCTAAAAGTAGCGCTAGCCTGATTACTACACCCACGTGGTGACGTTACCCTTATGCTAACAACAATGATAATTTTAAGACAGTTTAGCTTTAATTTTTACACTATTTTGTGATCTACAACAATAAGCAGCCGGGTCTGTGTTCTGCTTTTTTTTCTCCCAAACTTGGGAAACCCGTGGCGTGGACACGTGTTGCGGCGACCAAAAAAGCAACTTTATTTAGAACCTGTTTCGCAGAGAGCTGCTGAGCCATCGACCCCGATCTAGGCCACGGGGTTACCGGCTGTCTTAAGTTGCTACGCCCTGTGCTTTTTGTGCTTGCGCCCAACTGACCGTTTCGTTATGCCAGCAGCCGGTGCAAATACCGGCTAGCGCGCGTATATCGGGCAATTCGCTTAGCACCAATAGTGGTACGTTCTTTGATGGCTTGAAAAACGAATTTTATAACTTTGGTGAATTTATAGAGAGTGGAACAACGTTACCCGAACGGCAAACACATATATTTCAGAAACGGGCTGCGTACTTACCTGGGCCAAAACTCTGTTACAAAAATCGCAGCGATGAAGAGTCGATCCCGTGACACGGCCACTACTAGCACAGACACACTCACTCACGTACTGGCGCAAATCGCCCGCAGACCAACCACCACCACCACGAGACCACACAACGATCTGACTGCGTTCAAGCCAACACGAACCTACAAGAGACCGACTCCGAGTGATGCGAAAAGGAGCCGGTGGCGGTAGTGCGCATGCGCGCTAGTCTGTCGAACAATGCGCATGCGCGATGGCGGCGACGCTGTTTACGTTAAGATGTCGGCGCAGTGCGGTTTGTCCGTTCGACCGAGAAGCTGCAGTAAGCCGTATCCGAGCGTCTGATACATTACAGCTGCCTTGTCAGACGAATCGTTAGGTTTTTTCTGAGCGTCTAAAATGTGAGAGGAGAAAATATCAGTATGTTCAGGTGCCCTGATATACAAGCGAAACGAAATACGACGTTTGGCTTGTGTTTCAGTTATGAATTGATGTTCTGTTTCCTGGCGAATCCAACAAATTTTCAGGAGAGACAACTCTGCCGAAAGATTAATAACCATTAAAGTTTATTCCACTTCAAACATAAAGTTGCTGATCCAGACTTAAAATGGTATATTTTGTGCTGTTTTATACGTACCTTTAGCAGGCCGATAGTGAGGACAGGCTACAAAAACCATGTGTTAGCGGTGAATACTTGGGTTGTAAAACCAGACTTAATTGAGTCAACATTTTTAATATCTTTTAAAGTGTATCATCTACTCAGTTCCAAACATCCTAAACAATACAGTAGCATGTTACAGATAATCCAGGTCAACTAGTGAGGAAGACTCCATTGTTCATATCATAAAAAACCAATAAGTATTCTTATCATGAACTTATAACAGGAAGAGAACCGTTGCAGAACTGTTCGGATATGTTAAATTTCCAGTATTAGTTTACACCTGGATAGCACAATCTTCCGTTTTGTGCGTTTAAAACAGCTAAGACAAGCTGATACTTTCGTAATTCATGTACCTGCAAATTGTGTCTAAATTAGGATATGCGCATAAGTTACAAAATCCGTGGAAATTATCGAAGGAAAAATTAATGCATGTGTCTGAGCTCCGTTAGATGAAATCGTTTATGAAGCAATCTCCGTGATCTCGGGGTTTAGCGTTGCGGTTGCTAGTGATATAGTTCGGATTACCAAGTAGCGGTGGAAACATTTGAAACGGTGCAGTCAGTCTCACGAAACCAAATGCTGTTTTAATATAGTAGTAGTACGCGATGCTAACACTGAAATCGTGACAGTGTTGTCAAATCGAAATGCTTTCAAGCGTCTGAGGAGCCACTCGACGTTTCATTTATGCGTTAGCAAGTCTGTCACAGAGAAACTCAATTATAACCTTCATGAAGGGTAATAACTTAATTTTTTTAATTTCTTTTATATGCTCGCTCGAATGCCTTTCTACTGTCGTAATTTGGTTTCTAACGAAAGTTATGTATCGTTATACTGATGTGACGAGGAGTATTGTCACATTTCTGGATATCCGTTGCTCAAATTTACAACCATTCTGGATAAAATTATTTCCAGTTTTTGTAAATCGTGTCAGGCAATTACCATGATGATCGACTAGATGTAATCGTTGTCATTTCTCTCTATTATCACGATGCATAGCAGATCATGCCGAACGGTTGAATTTCTGACGAGACAATTAACTTCTGCCTTTCCTTTCACATCCATGTCTGTACTACGCAATCATATGTGCACTGTTACTAAAATTACTTTGTCTATCTGTTGACTGAATGTATGAAGGATACCTGTTGTTATGTTTCCATGTGGGCAGTGACGTACATATAATGTTGGAAGCTCCACCCCCGTCTGCACCCTGCCTTTCCTCATTCACTCATCCCCTCTGCCTCCATCCCCTCTCAGACAAACTCACATTACACTACACCATAGAACAGACGCTCTACTCCGAGTCGAGTATGAAAGATAAAGTAAGTGCTAGAAACCTTTTAAAACAAATTATTTTATTTTAATATTTTAGTAAAAGGAAATAGCCTATGATTTTAACGTTTTTCCCGATGTATCATAACATGTAAAGTGAAGACTATTTTGTACATCCAAATTCGGAGCACATTAAAAATTTTTTATTGCAAATCAAGATTTTAATTAAATGTAACAAACAAAAAAATATCGCTTTTATTTGTTAAAGAAGGACATTAATTTATATTTTAATATCATCTTGTAAGATGAAGGAATTGAGCAGACATACTGTATTTATTAGTGCTGTGAATTTTCTTCAGCATATCTGTATTCTTCAAAAGCACATGAAAGATTCATCATAATTCACATAATGACGTAGCATAGCGTAACAGTATGTAGCACACAATAATTCGGGTATAATTGCGCGCGCACAGATGACATATGGTGGGGAAGCCAGCTTTGTACCTTGTGCACAATAATGTTATTAGGTACTTTTCGGAACAGTAGCAGATCTTTCAGTGTCATCAACTAATAATAAAACATAGCGATACAAGTGGAATAAATATCTAATTGGGGATAAATCGTTTCATTATTGTTTAGCCCGAAAAAAATACGAGTCTCGAATTACCTTTGAAAAAGTTTGAAACATAGCTACAAAAATCACGACTGTCACAAAAAAACGGGACAGTATGAAATAGGTATTCGTCGCTACATCGCTTCAAATACAAAACACTGCACACCATCCCAGGAACTTTTCTTTCTGGCCGAACTGGCCTCGAAGTCCCAACGCCACCGACCGGCCGCCGTGACATCCTCAGCCCACAGGCGTCACTGGATGCTGATGTGGAGCATGTGGTCAGCACACCACTCTCCCGCCCGTTTTGTCTGTTTACGAGACCGGAGCCGCTACTTCTCAATCAAGTAGCTCCTCAGTTTGCCTCACAAGGTCTGAGTGCACCCTGCTTGCCAACAGCGCTCGGCAGACCGCATGGTCACCCATCCAAGTGCTAGCCCAGCCCGACAGCGCTTAACTTCGGTGACCTGACGGGAACTGCTGTTATCACTGCGGCAAGGCCGTTAGCAAGGTACGTTTTAATGAAATGTAAATCCAAACTGTTTCTTATGACAGTCTTAACTCTAGAACGGTCGGGCTGGGTCTGTGGGACTCAGTAAATAAATCACTTGCAACAAATAACAAACAGTATGTTTAGGTCAAATGTCGAATTTTTATTTTGAATAGGTACTACTAAATGCTATAGTGACATTAGTTCAGCTTTCTTCATCATACAACAATTACTGTAAAAAAAAAAAGACTGAAGCATATACATCTTTGTAGTACTAAATGTCAGTAAACTGAAAATACAAGTAAATTTGACTGAAATAAGAATATAATGAGAGTAACATGTAGAAATAAGAAGCAAAAATGATCAACTTTCGTTGTATAAATGGAAATCATGACTTTGAAGAATAGTTCATGAAATATCGTCCTCTAAAGTTACCACTTTTCAAGACAGTCGCCGCAAACCATTTCTGCATGCGTCAAGCATAACCACAATTTGCAAACTTCGCAAAAGTATTTAGTTTTGCTGTCCTTGCATTTGTAGCATCTTCCCCTTTTCCCTGGTTGTGGATCTTCGATTATTATTTGTTCTTCGGTACTGGAGAGGTTAGAGGCAAGCCTGCGAATATGGCGCGGGAGGTTTGGTTGGGTTGCGCGCATTGTAAAATATGGTGTTAATGAGAGACTTTCCTAGTGTTCTGAGGTATTCTCGTCTAACTGATACAGTTTTGTTGGTTTTAAACACTATGTAGCCATTCAGAGCTGCAATGTTCAATAACTGAAAAAAGAGACAGCGGCCACCGTCTTGTCCCTCTAGTAACAGTATATTCACCACACATAGCATCAACGACGTCTACGCCGCCCTTGGTTTTGTTGTAGTACGTTATTATACTTGGTTTTTTTCTTTCCACCGCTGTCACTGTCAATTTCATCATCATGGTGCGTTGACGACAAAAGGAGTACAGATTTGTTCCGTTTTGGTAGATATGAAAGTAATGTGACATCTTCCTGAAATCCCAACATACTTGAGTACTCTTCTTTAGATTTTTTGGGTAAAAAGTCAAACGGAATTTCAGGCTTTTATTAACGCACCAACAACAGTAATATTCTTTTCTTGTAATAGTTTTTTGACGATTGGGTAAGAAGTAAACCAATTGTCTATCGTCAGATTTCTTCCTGACTCTTTTACTGGGTCTACAAGACAGAAAACATCATCTGCCTTATTACTGACTTTGTACGGTCCTTGGGGTTGTGCACCTGCATAAACTTCCAAATGTTTTACGTAGTACGTTTTAGAACAAGCCAGGATGAAGAGCTTGTTCCCATACTTGGCAGGTTTATTTGCGATATACATCCTGAACCTGCCCCTGCCTCTGTATGGAACGAGCATTTCGTCCAAAGTAACGTTTTCTGACGGAGCAAGATTACCTTGTGCTTTTCTTTCTTCCCTTGTATGCATGTTGTCAAACCTGATACAACAAGTCAAAAATCTGAACCTCTTCAGTGACATACTTGCACGAAAGATTTCTATTCCTGTCCCATCTGTATTCCAAAAGTCTTCATTTTACCGCCATGCAATGTTCCAGTTAAATAAAGTAGGCCAAAATATGCCTTCAGTTCATCAAAATTGGTAGGCCTATCCATGTTCGGGTCACTTGCATAATTGTTTCGAACTGAATCAATATAGCTATTGGTTGATTCAAGAACTGTATCAATCAATGCATTGCTAAAAAATAACTGCCATGACTCTAGCAGGGAATGTACATCCATCGCATCTCGAATACTTCCAGGCAAATGCATTGTAATTATGTGGTGTTGTCTTGTTCGAACGCTTTGTGGGGAACACGATTTTCGCCATTTAGTTGCTTTATTCCTTCCTCTGTAATAGAGTATACGTGACGTACCTGAGTCAGTTAGAGGAGCTGTACTTGAATCGGCAATACCAGGTGCGTCGGTGTCGGCAGATGACTGAACATCTTCCTCTTCATCACCGCTTATTTCACTATTGCTGTCATGATAACTGTTTATTTTGAAGTCTGGGTCCGCATCAGAATCGTCTGCTTCAGTCTGATCATCATACAAAGTTCTGCAAATTTCCCTGTATGAAAGACTTTCTCTTGCCATGTTATACTGCAGACTACTGACAATGATAATTCGGTGTTAGGACATCACATATAATTCACAAAATAACTAGTTACTCAATGATACACCAAAATAAAAATGGGGTTGCACCGGCAGAAATGAGTTACATAAACGGTCGGGCTGGGTCTGACAGACCGGTGCGCCTTTTGAAAGACTGCCAAACAATGACTAAACGAAGAAAAACCTTATTCACGACAATAATGCTTTCTCTCGGATGTTTCAGGAAGGTAGCAGGGCGCTGAGTCAAATCAGCAACTATAGGAATATAAAGTCAGTGAAACAAAAACCAGTGGGTCTCACAGACCCAGCCCGACCGTTCTAGGGTTAATTATTCGTTTTCAATTTTTTTTAAACAAACCCACTAATGTTACAGTGACCAATGAAGATGCTTTAAACAAAGCGAAACGAGTTAGATCTAAATAAGACTTCATTATAGTTGCAAAAGACGGCATAACTCTCACATTAATTGTAATACTGCGATTGTAATTGGCCTTAAAAAAACAGACTTGAAGGTTTTCTGTTCTGCGCATTACGTCTCGGCCATCTGAATGCTCTTCCTCTAAGTGATTCCCTTTGCCGCTGCTTCTAGTGACGTTACCCACAGCTGGTTCAAAATACTTTGCTATTAGCACCATTACTGATACAGTTAAAATATAAACTCACTGTTAGGTCACGCGGTATTGATGAATGTCACCAGCTTATTAAAATTTAGTTTCGAAAGCCGTGTGGCCGTTTTTTTTCCCTCATCACGTTTTAGCATAGAATAGTTGTTGAAAGCCGCGCGTGTTTCTTGTGAGTATGTATGACACTAACCGCTGACGCACGCTTGTTTGGTGGCGCTCGCCTCGGATGTACTTGTAAGCCGGTCCGAATCCCGGTGGTGGAAAATATCCCCTGCCAGTTTTTGGGCGGCAGTGGAAGGAGACGTAAGATCCTGATCACCAATTTTTGCGTCAATGTTCTGAAGTGCGGACATGTGAGACTTTTGATGGCAACAGTCCGACGGTGGCCTCCGTGGTGATATTCAAGAGGAGTAAGTAGGGTGTGCGGCAGCACGGGATTTCAGCTCCTCCCTCCCCTTCAACAACAACACAAACCCAAGGCCGTACTGTACAAGCACTCGCCACAGCCACACAGGCACTCACCTGAAACTTCATAACTTCCTCAATCCCTACGTAGCACACACGCTGATCCAAGTTCTATTGTTTATTTAGGGAATCATCCGAACTCGCTGCGGCCTGATTATAGCTTTTACTTTACACCATGTGCTTTCACCGCATCACTTGTTTTCGGCTCTGCGTATTCCCAGCATCTGATTAAAAAAGTTGTTTATCGGAGTGTCAGTACATCTTCGAAAAATAAAGATAGTTTCCCTTTGCTTCCAGTAATTTTGGATTAGAATGTGTTTAGACTACACTATAGTATGATAATGTTACCTACACTGTCGAATAAGTGATTGTTTATTTCATCACAACAATATAGAGATATATTGTTTTCGATGTATCAATGGGACTACGCTTGGCAATGACATATTTTCTCATTTTGGTGTTTAATATTGATTTATCTGAGTATTGTACGTATTTCAATAATTTTGTAACATTAATGGAATTTACTTTGAATATGTTCTAAAATTTTTATGAATCATACGATTTTTTTTTAAAGTTAGTACTTCAATCTTATTTTGTCCACGAACAATGCATTGATCACCATAATAACGTTTTCGTCCATAAAATCTAAGTTCAGGACTGAGGAGCATATCAGGTCGCAGGAAAGCAATGGCACATTATTTACTTAAACCAGCACTATGCAGATAGCGGCGATGCAGGATTCCTGCATCTGCTTCCCTACACTCATTCCATGAGTGTTAGGCCACTTTGACATTTTAAAAGAAGTCATTCTGCTTTTGGTTGCGACTATTTTGATATGTAAGTTCCAAACGTTGTGGAATGTAACCCACTTAATGTATAAAGCTATGACATGCCGCCGGCCGCAGTGGCCGTGCGGTTCTAGGCGCTACAGTCTGGAGCCGAGCGATCGCTACGATCGCAGGTTCGAATCCTGCCTCGGGCATGGATGTGTGTGATGTCCTTAGGTTAGTTAGGTTTCATTAGCTCTAAGTTCTAGCCGACTGATGACCTCAGAAGTTAAGTCGCATAGTGCTCAGAGCCATTTTTTTGTGACATGCCGTGTAAGAGCAGTAACATGAGGTGTTGTGAGTTTATCAGCTGTTTCATGTACCCTATACGCTATAGAAGATGGCAGGGGTCAAATACAGGGAGCGAAAGGCTATTTACAATTTGTACAGAAACCAAATGGCAGTTATAAGAGTCGAGGGGCATGAAAGGGAAGCAGTGGTAGGGAAGGGAGTGAGACAAAGTTGAAGCCTATCCCCGATGTCATTCAATCTGCATATTGAGCAAGCCTTAAAGAAAACAAAACAAAAAATTTGAGTACGAATTAAAATCCATGGAGAAGAAATAAAAATTTTGAGATTTGCAGACGACACCGTAATTCTGTCAGAGAAAAAAAGGGCCTGGAAGAGCAGTTGAACGAAATGGACAGTGTCTTGAAAGGAGGATATAAGATGAACATCAACAACAGCAAAACTAGGATAATGGAGTGTAGTCGAATTAAATCAGGTGATGCTGAGGGAATTAGATTAGGAAATGAGACACTTAAAGTAGCAGATGAGTTTTGCTATATGGGGAGCAAAATAACTGAAGATGGTCGAAGTACAGAGGCTATAAAATGTCGACTGGCAATGGCAAGGAAAGCATTTCTGGAGGAGAGAAATTTGTTAACATCGAGTATAGATTTGAGTGTCATGAAGTCTTTGCTGAAAGTATTTGTATAGAAGTGAAACATGGACGATAAATAGTTTGGACAAGAAGAGAATAGAATCTTTATAAATGTGGCACTATAGAAGAATACTGAAGACAGATGGGTAGATCACGTAGCTAATGAAGAGTTACTGAACAGAATTGGGGAGAAGATGAATTAGTGGCACAACTTGATCAGGAGAAGACATCGGTTGGTAGGACATGTTCTGAGGCATCAAAGGATCATGAAGTTAGTATTGGAGGGCAGCGTGGAGGGTAAAAATAGTAGAGGGAGACCAAGAGATGAAGATACTACGCAGATTCAGAAGGATGTAGGGTGCAGTAGTTACTTGCAGATTAAGAAGCTTGCACAGGATAGAGTAGCATGGAGAGCTGCATCAAACCAGTCTCTGGACTGAAGACCACAACAACAACAATGTAACATTGTTGTAGAGCTGGTGCAATAATGATGTAAACAGTGAAGTTTAAATTTCATGCAGTATACGTCATTTCACCAGCTCTGTAACGTATATGGTATACGGAACGAATGATAAATTCACAGCAACCCATGCATCTCTTGTTAGAAGCATGTCACAGGTTTATATTATTGAGTGAGTTACAGCATCCCACGTGCTCGAAAACGACAACATGTCGAAATCGCAGTCGCAATAAATAATGATTTAGCAGCCAAAAGCGAAAGGATTTCATTTAAAAATTTCACGAAGGTCACTTGGACTTTGTTGTATACGATCAGAAGAATGCTCGTACTAAGGTGTTTATACCACTAACTGTCAATAAACAATTGTAAATCTTACGGTTCTAAAGATATTTTGCTCAAAATGTCGTACATGTTCGCTTCTGCAAAACAGCCACGCCTTTCCGCAACCTCTTGAGAATAGTAGTTCATATGGTGTAGTGTAACAAAAGATGATACATCCGTGATTAAAGATTTTGAGTACTGAAGGAAAAGTATATGAAATGGTGATAATGCTTACGAGACTTATTTGTTGCAGAGTAACGTGATCTTTGAAAGGACCTCCACATTAGAAAATTTCTTGTGGTGTGTTCTACAAGAAGCCTGCCCTGAGAAACTGTGGTATATCAGAGCAAAGCAATAATCTCCGTCACAGAAAACCGAATATTAGCCCTAAATACATTAACATCTTTACTCTACAATCCACTGTGAAATGTATGGCAGAGAAAACTCCCCATTATACAACCTATAACGTTTTCGTGTGCCATTCACATGTGTGGCGCTGAAGAACAATTGCTTACAAGCACCTATGCGTGCTACAGTGAATCTAATGTGGTCGTGACACGTCCTACAGCGGGCGGCGGAATGGCTACGGCATCGCGGAGCGGGGGGAAGGGGGGGGGGTGCGGTGTGTGGCCAGTTGTAGTATATATATATATATATATATATATATATATATATATATATATATATATATATATATAAACAAAGATGATGTGACTTACCAAACGAAAGCGCTGGCAGGTCGATAGACACACAAACAAACACAAACATACACACAAAATTCAAGCTTTCGCAACAAACTGTTGCCTCATCAGGAAAGAGGGAAGGAGAGGGAAAGACGAAAGGATGTGGGTTTTAAGGGAGAGGGTAAGGAGTCATTCCAGTCCCGGGAGCGGAAAGACTTACCTTAGGGGGAAAAAAGACATGTGTGCTTGTGTCTGTATATGTGTGGATGGATATGTGTGTGTGTGTGCGAGTGTATACCCGTCCTTTTTTCCCCCTAAGGTAAGTCTTTCCGCTCCCGGGATTGGAATGACTCCTTACCCTCTCCCTTAAAACCCACATCCTTTCGTCTTTCCCTCTTTCCTGATGAGGCAACAGTTTGTTGCGAAAGCTTGAATTTTGTGTGTATGTTTGTGTTTGTTTGAGTGTCTATCGACCTGCCAGCGCTTTCGTTTGGTAAGTCACATTATCTTTGTTTTTAGATATATTTTTCCCACGTGGAATGTTTCCCTCTATTTTATATATATATATATATATATATATATATATATATATATATATAATATAACTAGTTCCTCGCTTAGCAGTGTTTCTTGAAACTTTGTACGTAAGTTTTTAAGCGACAGTTGGCGTCAGACAGTAGGCGTCAGTTTTCAAGCTTCTGTCATTTAAGGTTCTCAGCATCTGAGTAAGTGCAAGAACCAAGAAAGCCGGTAGTCAGCCTGCTGACTCGCCGCGCCGTCCAGCGCAGCTATACGCGCGTGCAGATGCACATAGGAAATGGTGGTTAGTCTGCTAGTCAATGTGCAGCACTGCCATTACTGCCAGAGCGTCACGCAGTCTCCACCACACGATTTTACAGAAACTATTGGCTAAAAGAAAATTGATTTTTGGATTGCTCATAGGTTTATATGTCAGCTTCGTGGTGAAGTGCCCATCGTTTCATTAATGGTCATAATTATTGTGATATTTAATATTTAAGTAAGACACTACTCGACATTCCAAACGCTTGCAATGAAAAATGGTGGTCACTATGATTTTACGTTTGGTGCATATTGCATCATATGTTGCTGCGTGTGAAATTTGGCTATCGTAGTGAATTTTTCTTTGGACTTACGAGCAGTGGTGGCCAGTTGTCATATGCTAAATGCTGCAGAGCACTGTTAATATCGCACTAAACTTATGCAATTTATTTTCAATGCGAGCCGGAATTGCACTGAAATTACGCCATTTCTCTTTGACTGCGAGTTATAAATAGCACTAAAATTGCGCCACCTCGCTTCGAGTGCTTGCTGGTATGCAAATAAAACGGACGGAATTACTTCCTGTAGTGCTGTCTCAGCGATAACTAGAAACCAGTTTCTGCTGCTGAAATGATGGTGAACTGTACTGAGATCATCTCAGAGAAGGGATGCAGCTGTCTGTTTTAGACTGTGCGTGCTCTGTGGAACGTCATCTCTTCCGATACTATGAGTGCTACATCGGTTACAGCATGACGTCAGTATTTTTGTCTGTAATTGCGAGTAGTGTAGTGTGCAGGTGTGGACTATGAACGGTATCTGGAGAGCTGTTCTCGTAACAGCGCCATGACTGTGTGGTTTTACACGCTGACTGGCAGTTCATTGATTCAGATTTGATTCTCGCTGTCACCAAAACTTTTTTCATTTTATTTTGTTCCTCAAAATGTTAAACAAATAATTGTAAAATTTAAAGATATGCAGAAAGTTCAATTTACATACATAGAATTAATATGTTCAATTTGGTTACAGTTACTACCCTTTTAGATCAAAAGGCTATTGGTTAGATGTTGGTAAAATTTTGGGGAAATTTTGTATGCAAGTTGTTTTCTGCGGATGATATTTAAAGAGCTAGGTACATCTACTTGAAATGTATACCTAACAACAGAGGGGCAAGGAAAAATGCTCAACGATTTGGCTTACATAACACCGAAAATTTCGAAATATTTGCAGAATATTTTGATCAGCTTCTTAATTGTCCATGACCAGTCTGTAAGCTCGATAACTCGGACCTCATGAAAATCTATAAGAAAATTTACCCTTAACTATGAAAGAAATTGAAGAAATAATTAAAACCGTGTAGACTCTGTTACAGCAGAACTTTTGAAATGGTCTCTACCAAAAATATAAGAAATGAGATAAAATTAATCTGTGAGACAACTTGGAAAACAGAAAAACTCCCAGGAGAGTGGAAGGTGGCCTTGGTGTATCCACTGCATAAGAAAGGTAATAGACAATGCGTTAACAACTACAAAGGAATTTCTTCGCAGCCAGCTGTATATAACATACATTCCAAGATTATACTCTAAACAGTTGGAACAACACCTGAAATATTTAATCTGAAGTCAATCATTTGCCACATATTACTGAATTCATAAGACGTTTGTTGATTTCTAAGAGGCCACTGATTCCGACAGCAGAAACTATAGATAAAATAAAACTGAGTAGAAGCATGTTGATACCCCCTTAAAGTTCCTAGAATGTCTCTCCTAAGTGGGCAATAGGAAAATGAAACACACTCTCTAAAGATTTATGTGTAGAGTATGAAAGATTATGACATTTGTCTGCTAGGGTTCGATTCCTGCTGCTGCCATATTTTTTCATTTCATTTGATACCTCGTAATGTTAAGCGATTAATTATAAAATTTAAATATATTTAAACAGTCCATTTTATATACATAAATAGTTACGATTACTACCGTTGTAAAGCAAAATTTTACGCAAGGCGCCACTGCATGGGAGGAGGCTTCTGTTTATCACGAATCTCAAGGAAACTGATTTCATGTAGCGCACTCAGTTCCGAGCGCTAGGCCAGCAATAAAGCCAGAATGAAATATTCGTAACATCCCTGTTGTCTCATAAACGGTTTGAAACATCGAAGCGAGATTTGGCAAATGACAGCACGCTAAGAGGAGAGTACTTTTCCACATGGTGAATATCCGAAATTTTATTATCTACCAAATTATTCAGTGGAACAAAGTACTTAATCGGCTGTTGACACCTACTGAAACGAGACTCGCTGTGAGTTTTTCAAAAATATATGTGAAGAAATTACACGTTTATTTTATTTTATTTTTTTTTCATAAGCTATGTACCTGACCTGTCCTCAGTTCATCACCGTTTCAGGATTCTGTAGCAATTGCAATGGTACTAACATGTTAGTGAGATGACATTGTGTAAACTCTGGCATGTTTTGGCGAAAGAAGTAAATTTTAACAGGGCAACAAGAGAAACCTACCTGTTGCACGAAACTTTCCAGTGATGACGCTTCTTGGAAGTAAAGAATGGTTAACAAGTCCGGTGAAAATAACTCGCTGCTTTTTTGGATTTTCAGCTGAATTCTGTAACCCAGCGTGTTTTCAATAATGAACAGTTGCTACTGAAACTTACCAAAGTATTTTCATTCTCTACCTCAATGATAAAAATATGAAAAAATTCACACCAAACAGGACAATCTCTCGTGGACCACACAAACCTACGCCCATACCTACACGACTATTGTGCAATCCACACTGTTTGATAGATGGTTGATAGAAACACTTTCAGACCATTTCTCGACCATTCCACTCTCGAACAGCACGTGGGAGTGGGAAAAACAAACACCTAAATCTTCCCGTGGGAGATCCGATGTCTCTGATTTTATTACAGTGGTCATTTCTCTCTATGTAGGATGGAATCAACAAAATATATTGGCATTCGGAGGACAAAGCTGAGAGTGGGAATATCATGAGAAGACCTCACCTCAACGAAAGACTCCTAAGTTTTAATGATTGTCAGCCCAAAACATGTATGAGATCCTCGATAATTCAAAAAATCTGTCCCTCTTCGAACTTTATCGATGTCCTCCGTCAATCCTAATTGGTAAGGATCCCACAGTGCTCAGTAACATTCCGGAAGAGGACGAACAAGCTTATTGTTGGCAGCCTTTCTAGTAGATATGTTGCATCTTCTAAGTTGTCTACCAGTAAAACGCAGTCTTTGTGAAGGTTCCTGTGTAAGTTGTTTGCAATTATAATTCCTACAAAATTTGTGTTACTTATTGTGTAACCTTAATTTAGCGAAATCTTTTTAAGCTCACATGTGGACCACACCATCTAATACATTTTTATTGGATTGCATTATTGTCTGTTCGGTAAAAATTTTGTGATTTTAAACTAAATTCCCGATGAGTTAGACTCTAGAAACTTTCAGCATAATTCGGAACTGGATGACGATGCAAAATTAACACATTTTCTTATCTGTAATGCGAGTGCTTTGTTTACCACTATCACTAACTGACAATCTAGGACTTGAAACTTTCAGTGTAGCTCAGAACCCGATGACAATGCAATAATAATGTTTCATGGTAAGAACGATTGGTGGCAAATCCTCGTGTGAACTCGATTCTCTCTAATATTTATCTTCGGGATCTTTTCGTGAGTTAATCGTAGGTGGAAGCAATGTATTGGTTGACTCAGGTGAAGAGAAATTGAAACAATCCTGAAATTTACCGCATGTCTCTGTCGTAATCTAATCAGAATGTTCGAAATCGATTGAAAAATATGACAAACAGAAGCTTAAAAAGCAGAAAATAATTAGTAAAACAAGAAACTTTTTCATCTAACACGTTTTTAAAACCCACTAAAAAGCCCCATATAGAATCCTAACCTTATATAGACAGCCCTGAAAACTTGAGATGTGATTTTTTAAAAGCTATGAAAGTACTTGTAGAATTTAAGAAGGTGAGCTATCAAAGTCTTTGCAAAAATACCTGCACTGTAATAAACTTAGGCAGGAATCGATTAGAAGATATAATTCTTACGCAAGGTGTAGGACAAGGGAGTGGACTATCACCTAACCTTTTCATTCTTCGTAAACTGAAATGTAAAGTAAACAAAGGAATTAAGATATCGAATGAGGAGTACCTGAATGTGCTTCTGTTTGCAGATGATACCGTTTTTATTCAAAAGAATGAAGATAACGCCCGAAGATCAGCATACCAGCTGGACGAAATTTGCAAATAGAAATTTGAAAGTTCTATTAATAAAACGAAAATAATGGAATTCTGAGGAAAAAATCCAGTTAGATGAAAAGATTGTTTTCCATAATACAGTTTTTAACAAGTCTCTCAGATCTGCAGAGAATCTCTCAAATTTCTTATTTAGGCTACGCTGTAAATTTTGATTATGACTCTGATATTGAAAATAAAATGTACAAATTCCAAGCTGTCTGTGGTACCATTAGCAAAACATTGGGCCATAAAGTACAAAAAGAGACCATCATTCTATTTTATAAAGTGATGGAAGCGAAAGGTGGTTTACCACAAAAAAAAAACAAGAAAATAAAATTCAAACTGCAGAGATAAGATTCTTCAGGAAGACGATGAACTGCATAAGAAGAGACGTAATTAGAACTGAAGATATTAGAACAGTGTTAATTATTTTCAACGTGAATGAAAAAATTCAGAACTGTCGTGAAGATTGGAGACAACACCACGTGAGAATATCAGGACACAGATTCCCCATATCATCCTGAACTTCAAGCCGAATGGAAATAGAGATATTGTAAAACCTCGAAAAAGATAGGCATGATACTGTTTGTGAGTTCTAAACAGGCAACAGCCTAATCCTTCAAAGGATTATTCTACAAAGCTATTAAAAAGTCACAAGCCAAATTTTCAGGACTATCTGTATATGGTTAGGAATCTGTATTGGGCAAGGAGAAATTATTTTATACATTTTAGTGCGTTCTAAAAATGTGTTATACGAGTGTTAAAAAGTTTTTCATTTAAATAATTGTATTATTTAAGATCAACTGCCATGTATCAATCCAAGCAGATATCTGACCTAAGCAACGTCGCATTTCACTTTAATCTTCTGATGACTTAATTAGACGGTAAAGACTGTCAACTGCAAACAGCCTAAGAAGGCTGCTCAATTTTTTAAAATCGTGTGATCTTTCGTGTTGCCTTCTTTGTATACGTGCAATGCCTCCTGTTACTCCCACTCGGCATCGGTCCCATACATTTCAGTAATGTTCAAGAATCAGTTGCACGAACGTTTTGTAAGGAACCTTCTTTTTAGACTGATTGCATTTTCCCACTATCCTACAAAGAATCAAAGTTTGCCATCTGCTTTACGCACGAATGAGCCTATGTGATCATTCCATTTCATTTCCGTTCAAACTGTGACAATCAGGTATTTTAATCAGTCGACTGATTCCAATTATTACTGTCTGAATTTCTTGAATTCTTTGTTTTTACATTTTTGTGAAGTGTTAAATTTTTCTTTACTGTTCATTTAAATTAAGTTAGCACTCTTAGTGTCAATTTCAAGTCTTATCACGATCTGACTGTACATTCCTGCAGCTGTTTTCAGACAGTCCGTTTTGCTCGTCAATCTAGATGCGGTATCTGTGTGGCACAATATTTAAAAGGACAAGGATGCATGTTCAGAACGAATGACTTTTAATTTCCCTGTCTGACCATCCTGATTTAAATGTTGCAACATTTCACGAAGTAGTTGAAAATGAATAACGAGATGGGTACATCAATTAGCCCATGTTCGTCGTCCTTCGTGGTCCACGCACAAATGAAGTAAAGCTCCGTCTCTAATGATTCCCGTTGGTTTGTTCTGAAGAGGTTCAACTTATTTGTCTATTAGATGCGATGTTTTGCCCAATGATATTGCCTATTACAGAGCAGCGAATTTGGCTGCTGGAAGGCCAACTATAGAATGTCAAAATGAAACCGAGGGAATATGATGTCCCGTAGGCTTTAATTACAATCCATTCTTGGAAAGTTATTTGCAGAGTCCTCGTGGACGCTGTAAGTACAATCCTTTGTTAGAAATTAATTTTCAATCCCAGATATTTCTGTGACTTTCCTTTTCGTGGCTTTTATCAAAATGTTAATAAATATAATAGACTGAGCATTATTCGGGTTTATTGGCAGCATAAGAAACGAAAAAATTGAAAGCAGAAAAGGAAAAAGCGCTTCCGCGGGTGGACTGGTCCCCATGAACCTTGAATTACTGTTCTATACTCTTTCACTTGTGCCAACCACTGCCTGGAAACTATGCTAACATGACTACCTCATGCGTCGCCTGACCCGAGACAGAATTTTTTAAAATTTTTTTTATAAATGCTTGGTCATCTACAGCTCCCAGTTCTGTCATTTTCATTTCTGACCAAACCATTAAATTTGGAAGAAATCGATGACGACGAGTAAGCACGATCCCCCTGTCAGTCATTGTAACTCGGAAACAGCAATAGTACGGTATAGAAGTCACAGCTCTTTTCGCAGGAGGATATAAGCGAACGACCGTTAGCAACAAATTTGTGTAGCCGTACTGGCGGCAAAATGAACGGGGCGCTGCGTTGCCACGTAAACCCTGTTAACGATAGGTACTTAAAATTATAGCAGAATGTTATGGGATCCTAGTATGTTACAATATATTATTCCGAGACTGCCAATTACTGCCTCAAACACTTTAGAACTGACGCTAGGATGCAGACGATTTGACAGTGTGTCGTCAAGTCGCATGTTGCAACTCCATAAAAATCCTAGCTGCCAGAAAAACAGATAACGTGGCAGATCTTCTGCAAACAGTGGAATATGCAGGTAGTCACGGAAATCTGATGTCACCGCCTCGCAGAATACTTCACCTTGGGCTGATAACAGACAAGTAGATTTCTGACGCCGGGTGAAAATAAGCCGCTATTGTTACAGGTCTCAAAAAACATGAAATGTAATATTATTTGTATTCGGACACTGTAATTGTAGTTGCACCATCTCCA
The DNA here is from genome assembly GCF_021461385.2 of Schistocerca piceifrons. Classification (NCBI taxonomy): domain Eukaryota; kingdom Metazoa; phylum Arthropoda; class Insecta; order Orthoptera; family Acrididae; genus Schistocerca; species Schistocerca piceifrons. The sequence continues at coordinate 298,845,132 of NC_060143.1, forward strand.
CTTAAAACTCACTTTGCTAAGAAATTTTTTATCGTGACGCACTATTACGCAACTGTTTTTCTTTCTTGAACTGTGTCCTTACGTTGCGAAAAGTGTAACCACAGTCGAACACCTTAGTGCAACGGACGACCAGTTTCCTACAGACGTATTTCTTGCACTGGGCCAGAAATGGCGTGTACAAATGCAGGTATAAGAGAAATAAGAATCGTGCTGCATAGCTGTTTATACTAAATAAGGGTGATTCAGAGAAATGGGAATTTGAAAAAGTTAACATTGTCATGAAAAAATGTTTTAAATAGATTTATTTAAGTCATATAATTGTAAAACCATGTAATTCAAGGACACATAAAGGAAATTTATTTCTTGAAAAAGACATGCTGCACGCGAACTCTATTTTTGCGGGAACAGTCTGGCAGTCTCTTACGCAAATTGCACATGGTGCGAAGAAACATTTGAACAGAAATTTCTGGAACTGCTTGTCGGATGCTAGATTTCAATTTATCTGTTGTAACTAGCCAACTACTGTATACTTAGCTTTTAAGGGAACCCCATAAGGAGAACTCTCTCACTGATGGATCGTGGGATCCGGAAAGCCATGAAATGTTAGACAGATGCCAAAGAATTGATGTATAAAAGCCACCGACAGTTCGTGCTGTGTGTGACATTTATCTTTAAACGCGCCAGGCTGTAGCCAGCCCTGTGTTTCATTTTTTTTTTTCACCCAGACAGCTTAATTTCTTGGTATTATACACACACACACCAAAAAAAGTTTTGCATCACCTCGTTTCCGAGAGTTCCAGAATCTGTACAGAAAACTGAAATAGAGATCATCATAAACATCATTCCCGCCCTTTTTATTACTCGTGAAAACCACACATTGCATGTTGTTCCACCATACACCAAGACCTTCAGAGGCAGTGGTCCAGATCGCTGTATACACCGTTACCTCTAATATTCAGTAGCGCGTCCTCTTGCATTGATGCATGTCTGTATTCGTCGTGGCATAAAAAATATCCACAAGTTCATCAAGGCACTGTTGCTCCAGATTGTCTCTACTCCTCAACGGCGATTCGACGTAGATCCCTCAGAGTGGTCAGTGCGTCACGTCATCCATAAACAGCCCTTTTCAGCCCATCCCAGGCGTGTTCGATAGGATTCATGTCTGAAGAACATGCTGGCCACTCTAGTCGAGCGATGTCGTTATCCTGAAGGAAGTCATTCAGAAGGTGCGCATGATGGGGCGCGAACTGTCGTGTATGAAGACGAATGACTCGCCAATATGCTGCTGATATGGTTGCACTATCGGTCAGAGGATGAAATTCCCGTATCATACAGCCATTATAGCAGTAGTGGAGCAAACTATATACAAGCACATTTTGTTAGTGCGGGTTGCCTTCATCAGGGGCAGGTATGCACTCCGGCGCAAGCCTATTGTTCTACTTCGATTGACAGTTACTTAACCTATTGTTCTCCTTTGATTGACAGGTACTTAACCTATTGTTCTGTTAAGTGCTTTTCCATGCCACCCCTATTTCATTGTGATTGGCAGACGCTTAACCTATTGTTCCCACCGCCCCCTGCCCCTTCCCCAACTCCCCTGCCCCCCTCGCTGTTACAGGTACACTTTCAGGTCTGAGTTATTGGAATAGGCCCCCCTCTCACTCTTATCAGTCTGACTGACTATTTAATTAAATTGATCAACTAACTGTTTTTCCTCTGAATGATGGTATCTATATGTAGGACAATGCAATGTATCAGACAGCTTGTAGTATACGTGCATGGTTAGAAGAGCACGAGGACCAGGAAGCATACTGCCCTGGCCACCAAACTCCTCGGATTTAAACCCAACTGAGAATCAGTGGGACCACCTCTGTCTGGCTGTTGGCGCCGTGGAAACTAAATCGAGAGACATAGTGCAACTTGCCACAGCATTGGAGTCAGTATAGCTCCACATAACTATCGGTAGCTTCCAGAACCTCACTCTTCCTGCACGTCTCGCAGCGGTCTGCACTGCAAAAGGTGGTTATTTAGGATTTTGACAGGCGGTCACGTTAATGTGATTGGATGGTGTAAAACCTAAGGATCAGCTAATGTGACAGTTCTGTGAACGAATGCTAGAAAGATGAACGATGACAGTGACTTTATTAGAAGCTTATACATTTATATCTTAATGGGTTTATTAATAAAGAAAATTTTCGTTACTGGTCGCAAGAAAATCCGACTCATCTACACTAATGTTCATTGCACAGCAACAAAGTTACCAAGGGGTGTGTTGCTTCATCAATGGCGTAATAGCTCGTTATTTCTCTAAGGATGAAAACGGCCTTGGGACAACAGTCAACAGTCACATCGAATCAGTAGTCGCATTACTTGAAACCTTCGATGCGCAAAAACTACAGACATTTCCACAAGTGACAGACAGTGGCATATGTTTAGCAACACAGATTGCAAGATGCCACTGGTGTTAAGCTATACTCAATCAAATGTGCCACTGACACACACTGAGTGTTCCCTCTGAAGGCACAAGTGCCCCACTGCGGTCCAGATGTACAGAAATGAATTGTCCCCGTGGGAATGGAAGGAAGGATGTCCCTCACATGTAAACTGTAGCTGCGTGCTCTGATAAACATTAATAAGGGGACTGTCAACTGAATTTAAATAATAGTGCTCTGAACAAGCCCTGAATCAAGAGAGGAGAAAATTAGTGTAGATATTGTTATCAACGTGTAACAATCATGGGTCACTCGGAAATAGGGAATGGAAATGCTCTAACAGAATAAACCGAATTGCTAAGGACGTGTCAACTCTTGCTAACTGAATTTAAATCGCGATCCGCACGACCCCTCCTGCCGGAGGTTCGAGTCCTCCCTCGGGTATGGGTATGTGTGTTGTTCTTAGCATAAGTTAGTTTAAGTAGTGTGTAAGTCTAGGGACCGATAACCTCAGTAGTTAGGCCCCTTAGGAATTCACACACATTTGAACATCTAAATCGCGAAATTAAATTTATGGTGACGATTGAATCAGAAAGTAAAAGAATGTGAACCCCAGAAAGCAAAGTCGTGGCCAAAAGATCACCGGAAATATGCACCTATTATCCTGTATGATTTCTGTACGCCACTTTATTGCGAAACTTTCACCAGTTCTGTGGGACTAGGCGAGCCGAGCTCATGGGCAGTAATGGACTCTGTGGCACGGCAGAGCCCATCTCCTCTCCAGAACGCAACAGGCGAGTGCTGAATGTCTGATCTAGACTACTCAACCTCGGCTGCCGACTCTCAAACTGATACCGAATCTCAAACATCTGAAGCTGAAATGATGAGAATGTGTGCTGTCCGCTCCTTCACTCTGTGAGTCCACGAAGACTGTAATTCAAGCCAATGCGAGGTGGAGTCCCTTATTCTACCAGTCAGATTTCTTCTAACAACTTCATTCCAGAATGTTTGGTACAACATTCTGGCAGATTGAGAGCGCTCCCGAAAGTTGCTAACGTCAACCAACGAAAGGCCATCACGCCTCAATTTTCTGTAAATTTCCTTTAGCTATGTTCACGATCACAGAGCCAGCAGCACAATACGAACACCTGCCGACAGAGGAGAACTGTGTCTCCCACACTACAGCAAGATGTTATCTCACGCAGCAATACATGGGTGTTAAAGTGCCCTTTGGAGGCGTGATCTGAGGACTATCAGTAAAGTCACAGACCGCAGGCGCTGTCATTCGAGAGCATCGCTAATCCGGTCAAAGGCTTTCACCTCCCTCAGCCACAGAGAATGGCCCGATCACCCTCTCCCAAGGGACTTAAAATGAACTTGTGTTCCCCCCCCCCCCCCCCCCCCCCCCGTCAAGCGTCTGGCTACTTACCTTGCCTGCCACGGGCAGCAGAAACTGCTGGGCCACAACTCCACTCCTCACTAGAAAGGAACTTATTATGCATTTTAGAATTAAAAGAAGAAATTAAATCCTCAATAATTATCATGCACTCGCATGGATAATACTGCTGTATGTTGCATCATGGAAGTTATTATTCTACACACATGGAAAAAAGTTTTGCATCAGCCTGGTTCCCAGAACTCCTGAAGATAGACGTTGACTGTGGATATTGTATCACAGACAAAGTCCCTTTGACTATTCAGAGCTGTCACTAAACCCGCCCAAAGATGTGTTTACATCTGCATAAGCAGCACCTGTTAGATGGAGGTGGTCTGACAGCCGATCAGTTGCACTCATTCCTCCAGGTTGCACTAAACCCGCCCAAAGATGTGTTTACATCTGCATAAGCAGCACCTGTTAGATGGAGGTGGTCTGACAGCCGATCAGTTGCACTCATTCCTCCAGGAAGGAGGTACACGGCTCGAGCTGTCTGTAGTTCAACCATGTCTAGAGGGTCAATGCCACAGTTCGATTGCATCCGTATTGTTACATTGTGCGGTTTGTAAGACTATGACGCCTCTCTTTCTAAGACATGGTGGTAGCAGTCGCAAGAAAAACTTATGAGACATGTCCACCCATCGTTGATTTTAGGTCAGTATTATTTCGTATCACCAACAATCTATTATTGATGAAATATTACACTCAGTAGTAGAGGGTGCATAATAGGTTCACCTTGAGCATCAGGGTTATAATGCAAGTGTTTGTGTACTGACATGCGCAAGGGAAATGATTATGTCCAGTCATAAGGAAGGTATGGATTTGATGTGGAGTACTGTGATAGCAATGGAAAGAGTATGTCAAGTCATGAGAATGGTAGTGATATTTCTATTTCCAGAGCCACGGCTGTCAGCACGGTGTATTTCCAATATTTCGCTCATTGTCAAATGTCATTCAACCGCCATCGTAACATTTAATTGTAAACACGGGGATAAAATATACATGAGGCTGGTTTTTTTCCTAGGACGATTCTGTCTATGCTTGCTTGGTGTGCAGTGCCAGTGACTTATGGCAGGAATGATTCATGTTTCCCATTAACTGTAGGAGCCATCTGACTGCAGAGGCATGTTGGAGTGTAGGAATGCAGCTGACTTAACTTTGTCCGCTAGACGGCTGAATAGCAAATTAATACTTAGTATGTGTTGGATAGCCTTCTTGATTGAATGGCAATTTGAGGAGACTCAATATGGATGTGTGTTTCTGCAGGACCGTTATTGCCTCCCATCTAAATTGTCCAGTTGACTGCTTCTGCACATTTCATGCATTTATTTAGTTGAGAAAAAATGATTGTGATGTGTGCATCTAGCATGTGGAAACATGTTTACCGATTCTGTAGACATGAGAAACACCTTAGTTGACCTTGTAAGTTATAGGGATGATTTGGAATCTACTACGTCATTGGCATCAGTATTCGAGAGTGGAAATATATCTTCTCTATTTTTCTCGAGTTTCCGCGTAAATGTCTTCGCAGACATGCTAAGTTTCTAGTTAGTCAGTGGTTTACAGCACACCCCATCTAGCTAAAGTTACGGGTTTGTAGAGAAATAATTTCCAGTCTATATCTTGGGAATTGATAGCAAGAAGTACCGCGAAAATGGTATAATATTATGGCAAACAATGCGAAAATACGTATGTTCTTGTAATCCCAGAGTCTGGAGATGGGTGTAGAAAAGCGAGCACGCAAGCAGGTCTGGACAAGAAGCAGTAATGTGTTTGTGTCAAGGGGAACAAGCCCGAATTTGTAGAACAGTTCTGAGAGTGATGTTGGCCCACTGATGGCGCTCTGGTCACCCGTTGGGAGTGGATGACTGCCGACCTCACAGGGAAATATCTAGTGCCGCGAGTATATCTACCGCGCTGTCTGTCTTTGCAGTATATGTACAAATGATGTAAAAGGGGCGATTTTTGTATGGCATAGGATACAAATTGTATGGTTACTAGATCGACACGGTACGCAGTGATATATTGCTGTGTTGGAGATCAGTTTCATGTTCTAATATTCAAGCTCCTGTCCTCACTGGGTGTAACTGAGTAAGTGTTTTTCAGTATTTGACGATATGTAGAGGCACTTTGCAAGGTCTAATTATTGGCACAATATGGCAATCTGTGTAAAATAGTTTTTTTTGCCACTGAAAGCCTCATCTGCAGTGGTGCATCCACACCACTGGCATCAGTACTTCTGCGGGTAAATTCGAAAAAAGCCAATCATAATGCCTAATTCATTCACAAGACATCCTTTGTACTGGGATATAGGAGTATCTACATAGCGCTGAGAACGTTTGTGTATGTTGAAAGTAGGAAGGGTAACATGTGATGGACGAGCTGCCATGTTAGGACCATGAGGAAGAATACATTCAATGTTATTCTGTGCTATTTCCGTAAACAGGTTCTGTTAGGGCAAGAATTTCCTTGCATACAAGCCTAGACTTCATGAAAACTCCTACAAAAGCTCACATTAAGTATTTCTGGGACGCTATTGAATTTCCAAGAGTTTGCTATAGATACTGAGATTCGTTCCAGAACCACAGCCGTCAAGAGGAGACGTTACCTGTACATCGATCGGTGTCAGACTGTAGCAGCAATCGTAATATGTAGATCTAGCTGCACTGGTAAATATGTTCCTGGCTTCCAATATTCTTTGGGGGACTGATGACCTTCACTGTTTAGTCCCCCTTAAACATCCCAACAACCACCACCACCACCATCCAATATTCTTGTGAGTCTTGTATGTATTTGATAATCTGTAGACAACTTTTGCAGGGTTTAACTACCAGTACACTGTAGCAATCTGTGCAAAATTATTTTGCCACTGAAAGTCTCGTCTGCAGAAAACAATGGCGGATGGTGTTCCCACACCGGCAGCATCAGCAGTTTGACAGATAATTTCAGTGACAGGCGGGTTGTCCCATTAGGAATGCACTCTGTGCTATTCTGGGAAGCATTGCAACATCTCGCTTGGCAGTGGACCCAGACTGCAGCTATGCGTCATCGTGCCAGCAACGGTACCTAGGTATACACATATTTCGATAGGAATTTCTCAGGTGTCAATTATGAAAGGGATGTCGCCACCTCATTCTTGCAGGACCCAAATGGTAGCATCGTAGCTTCATGGGGAGTGCCAGTATTCCCCAATCTGGCGGCGGAGTTGGGCGTCGGGTGGCAGGATGTGTCTTTTATTAGTGATCTTTTGTGTAAACTACCATCTACCTCTACATCTACACATATACCCCGATAGCCACCAATCGGTGTGTGGTGGAGGGCACTATTCGCACCAAAGTCATACTTGCCCCCTTCTCTTCCACTCGCGGATTGTGCGAGGGAAAAACGACTGTCTGAACGCCTCAGTATAAGCTCTAATTTCCTTTATCTTTGAATGGTGATCATTGCACGATATGAAAGTTGGTGGTAATAATATATGCCTTACATCCCCGGCGAACATAGGATTTTGGAATTTAGTGACCCACCCCTCCTGTTTAGTGTGTCATCTATCTGCAAGTGTGTCCCACTTCAAACTTTCAATGAGATTTGTAATGCTCTCGCTATGGCTAAATGTACCAGTCACGAATCTTGTAGTTCTTCTTCGAACCTTATCAATATCTTGAATCAGACCCAACTGGTAAGGGCTCCATACAGATGAACAATACTCTAAGACAAATAGGATGCCATGAATTAAAATAAACTACTGCATACATGTGAAGACTATTGATTTAACTAATTTGCATAAATTTTTTATATCAACATGGTGTTAGTGGTACAGTAGTTAAGGGGAGGGTGTGTGTGAGTGGATGACATAGAGCAAAACAGCAGGTTAAGTGCAGGACACTAAGTTAATATGAATAATTCTTAAGTAAAATGCAGTACAATAGTTTAAGGGGGTGGGTGACAGAGAAGGATGCGCCAGAAATGCCGCTCAAAAGCATGTCAAATTCGAAAAATGTACCAGAAAATGGTGGGAGAGCATAACTGATTACTTAATATGGCATCAAATGTGATACAATAATTTAAGGAAATGGGGGTGACATGGGAAACCACTTAACAGAACAGTAAGTTAAGTGCCGACAAAGGCCCAAGCATTAGGTTAAGACACCCAAAGTACAGTGTCAAACATTACGTTATGCAACATGTTCGCCTCATGTAATTGCTTCTTGCATGACCTAGATGTTTCCAAACAGATGAGAACGATGAGCAAGAGAAATCCAACCCCCCACAAACTGAATTTTTTATGATTAAACAAAATACCCTTTTCATATATTCCATACACTGCCTTGAATCCCCTAAATTGTTGAAATAAAGAATATTCCATGCACAACAATCGATTTCCCTTCAATTGACCGATCAACTGAGTCTTGTTTCTCCCCATTTTCCAGGAGGGAGGGAGGAAGGGTGGGTGGGGAGGGGGTTTACCAGAGGGGAAGAGGTTAATTAAGTAGTCACTGAAATTGATAGTAGTGACAGGGTCTAACCAATAACTCAGTGAGAGGAGGTTTCCTGAGAGGAGAGGGGAGTGGGGATACAATAGGTTAAGTGCGGTGGTATGGATAACCACTTAACAGAACAACAGGTTAAGTAAGACTTATGTCCGTCCCATCCAGCACAGACTGAGTCCTTTTCCAGCCAATTCCTAGGAAGAGGTGGCGGTCGGATGACTTAGGTTAGTGGAGGTAGCCCAAAAGCCCCTTTTTCCCCCCATTTTCTTAGGTTAGTGGAGGTTTCATTTGTCGAATTGCAAAATTAGCAAAACCATTTCTAGAGCCAGTTTATCGTTAATATTCATAACAGGATTAGCTGTCACCAATCATTAGTCCATGAGCAACGCAAAAGACACAAAATGCTTCACACCATCTTAGAAGTGAAATGAGACTGCACAAATATGTTCTCCGAGGCAGCTTTAACAATTAATTCCGTCTTAACGCGAGTTGCATTTCACACCCTAGTTCACGTGTTCTCACCTCGAAAACCCGTCGTCGACTGCCTAACACAAAATCGCACATGCACATCATCCGAGGCACTTGTTGAACAAACTGTTGCCTGTTTACATGAGATCAGATTTTATATACAGGTTCACGTATTACCTCTTCGGAAGCCGATCGTAGATCAATAGTGAGCTACATCAGCAGTTTGGTGCCTGCCCTCTCAGGTCGCCCTTGTGAATGATTCATCCTTCCCATCAATAACCACTATGAGTAAGTAAAATCTGCAATCATCACTTCCTGATGAGTTGAGTGGTATTTGCAATTATTGTTTACAAGTTCTCAGTGCAAGTGATATCATCAACACGTTTGGAGCTGTATTAATATCCAAACACTAAATGTAAATGATAAAAATTCGCTTCTTGGCGCCCAGCGTGATAGTGAATCTCCACTGTCTCTCTCTGTTCCAGTACGATACTGCTCTTGCTCGTTCGGTCGAGGTCACGCTATACGACCATCTGGCGTGTCGTTAGATGAGTCTGCCTTGTGATCCAATCTACTTGCTAATCTCCCGTAGCAAAATCTTCCTCCACTGTGCAGTAAAACATAGGAACAAAAATGTAACAAACATGGCCAGCGATGTGGCATAGACACCACAATGGAATAGTAACTTCGGTAATTTGTGGCAGTCGTTTGGCCTCTCCCGGAAACAAACCGAATCATTAGCCGATCATTCCAGACTGCGTAACCGTCAAGATTACCAGATTTGAACCTTCTCATGTCGAAATTCAAAAACGTATTTCTTTCAATAGCTTACTCTTACGCATGTCCACACAAATGTTTCCACAAAGTGTCATTGCCCTGCGATCACTCGTGTTTCGTGGAGCTCTCTCAAGCAGCTACAAAAATGAGCGTATGGCATTGTTGGCCGGGAGACCCCATTCGAGGGAGTTCGGCTGCCGTATTGCAAGTCCTCTTTAGTTGCGCCACATCGGCGACTTGCGAGTCCATGATGATGAAAATAGTCCCCTGCGTGGTAGGCGGTAACGCTACCACTACGCTACGAAGGCGTGCAAGCATCTATAATTCAATTATAACCACTGTAATCTAAAATCATTGGGGGAAGTGGCAACAAAGCGACTATTCACGTTGGTGTGTAGAATATATGAGTCTGGCGATATACCATGTGACTTTCGGAAAAGCATCATCCACACATTTTCGAAGACGGCAAGAGCTGACAAGTGCGAGAATTATCGCACAATCAGCTTAACAGCTCATGCATAGAAGCTGCTTACAAGAATAATATACAGAAGAATGGAAAAGAAAATTGAGAATGCGCTAGGTGACGATCAGTTTGGCTTTAGGAAAAGTAAAGGGGCGAGAGAGGCAATTCTGACGTTACGGCTAATAATGGAAGCAAGGCTAAAGAAAAATCAAGACACTTTCATAGGATTTGTCGACCTGGAAAAAGCGTTCGACAGTATAAAATGGTGCAAGCTGTTCGAGATTCTGAAAAAAGTAGGGGTAAGCTATAGGGAGAGACGGGTCATATACAATATGTACAACAACCAAGAGGGAATAATAAGAGTGGACGATCAAGAACGAAGTGCTCGTATTAAGAAGGGTGTAAGACAAGGCTGTAGCCTTTCGCCCCTACTCTTCAATCTGTACATCGAGGAAGCAATGATGGAAATAAAAGAAAGGTTCAGGAGTGGAATTAAAATACAAGGTGAAAGGATATCAATGATACGATTCGCTGATGACATTGCTGTCCTGAGTGAAAGTGAAGAAGAATTAAATGATCTGCTGAACGGAATGAACAGTCTAATGAGTACACAGTATGGTTTGAGAGTAAATCGGAGAAAGACGAAGGTAATGAGAAGTAGTAGAAATGAGAACAGCGAGAAACTTAACATCAGGATTGATGGTCACGAAGTCAATGAAGTTAAGGAATTCTGCTACCTAGGCAGTAAAATAACCAGTGACGGACGGAGCAAGGAGGACATCAAAAGCAGACTCGCTATGGCAAAAAAGGTATTTCTGGCCAAGATAAGTCTACTAATATCAAATACCGACCTTAATTTGAGGAAGAAATTTCTGAGGATGTACGTGTGGAGTACAGCATTGTATGGTAGTGAAACATGGACTGTGGGAAAACCGGAACAGAAGAGAATCGAAGCATTTGAGATGTGGTGCTATAGACGAATGTTGAAAATTAGGTGGACTGATAAGGTAAGGAATGAGGAGGTTCTACGCAGAATCGGAGAGGAAAGGAATATGTGGAAAACACTGATAAGGAGAAGGGACAGGATGATAGGACATCTGCTAAGACATGAGGGAATGACTTCCATGGTACTAGAGGGAGCTGTAGAGGGCAAAAACTGTAGAGGAAGACAGAGATTGGAATACGTCAAGCAAATAATTGAGGACGTAGGTTATCAAACCAGTCAGTAGACTGATGACAAAAAAAAAAAAGCGCTGTACACATCGAGCGAGCACGGCATTCAGCAGTAGTACTTTTTATTCGGTTACTAACCATTTGGAATATATATCTTTATGAAGGACAGACCTAAAATTTTCCTTTATTACGACCGACACTGGACTCCAGTCTCGGTCACGCAATGTAGAAATTTTACCGTCACCTTGGCGCAAGACGCAGTAAGAAACCAGCCATATACAATCTGCTGCGGAAACAGGTTTCGCATTAGGTCCTTGGTGATTGCTTACCCGCCAGTCAGTAAATTTCTTAACATTTTTCATTAGAGACTCATTGTTTGGCTATAAGGTTAAACATTTAGGCAGGAATTATGTGGGTGTATAACTCCAGCGTACTGGGTATAATGCGACAGCAATTCATTCGTTAACGAACATTAGCTGAAAAAAATGGTTCAAACGGCTCTGAGCACTATGTGACTTAACATCTGAGGTCATCAGTCCCCTAGAACTTAGAACTAATTAAACGTAACTAACCTAAGAACATCACACACATCCATGCCCGAGGCAGGATTCGAACCTGCGACCGTAGCAGCCACGCGATTCCGGACTGAAGCACCTAGAACCGCTCGGCCACAACGGCCAGCAACATTAGCTGAGACCATACGCATGTACCCACACTTTCTTTACTGCTATTTTGACGGACATTCTACTTGGCAAACATTGGTTGGTTTGAGAATGGAGTTAAGCCCGAAACCGATCACCCACTATGTAAACATCCTTTTTTTTTTTTTTTTTTTTTGCAACTCTGGCTGTCTCTTTTGCACGACAATTACGTGCTTGTTTTTATACTCACTGTTATCCCCACAGAATAATACCGACCCGCCATTCCACGAGACTGCCGACAGAAAATTCGCTTGCTCTCGTCTCTACCATGTTTGGCAGACAACGGACAGCGCACTCACGCCCTGGACGAAATGACCTCTGTCTCGCCTGCATCGATCTTGAGTGAACGACCGTTTCAAGCCGAGAGGGCACGCAGAGACTCTGGCAAGAAATATTCCTAATTTGACAGCAACGCCTCTTCCTTTAAAATGTGTTATGTAAATAGCGCTGCGCAGTTTCATTCTACTTAAATAACGGCTTTACGAAACCACCAAAAGAAACTGTAGTGTGTATTTACGTACTAACACCAGTTTCGGTCAAGCAGTCATTGTAATCAAAACTACTATCAATGGAGTTGTAGCTACATTTAAAATCAGTAAATTGTGCTTTGCTTCAAATTAAATACCAAGTGATCAACGAATACAAATAAAATGATAGCGAAATGACACAGTATTTTTAATGAACTTTTCTGTTCATTATCAAGCTGACAATGCGTGACTGGATCCGCTCGCTGCTTTTGTTAATGCCTTGGACTTCAGTGCAACAGAACCGTATTTATGCTCCTCAGAAAATGACCAACACGACATTTTCTATTTATCACCTCGATTTAATAAATCTCCAGAACATTCATCACATTATCTGGCACGAAATTTAGTTCTATGCAAATGCTACAAGGTACTGTTACAGTAGACAGTTAATTAGACTTACAATTAAAATCTATACATTTTGCAATGTATTCCTTATAAAAATAAAATGAAGAAATGAAATGAAGTGCTAATACTTGTACTTAGTTGTTCTGAAACTAATTGTTCGGAAGTGGGATACATCACAGTGCCCACTGCAGGAGCACAACAAAGAAAGATATATCATCAGGAGCACAATTTTGATAAAACTCAAACCTCTCGCTTCGCCGAAACAAAAACCCTGTGCTATCTGTTTTCTTTGTATATAGTGGAGAGCCGTTTTTGGAGAGAATGCAACAGAATAACGTGCATTACACAAAGAAAAACAGGAATCGGACTTCGTGACAAGAAATTTACGTTGCAAGGTATGACTTGTGCATACAATAATGCGCGGAGGGCACGAAATCGACACTTCACCAAACCAGTCGCTTCCTGAAGTTCCTAAAATAACTGAAACGGACACAAATTCCGAAGACATCATTAGTAAAAGGGTTTTTACCAGATTGCTACCAAATGAAAGTATAGATGAAGCTAAATGTTATCTTTATTACTCGTAAAGGAAATGCGCCCTTCCACGAAGGCAGACGGAAGAAGATAGGTGTTAGGTAGGACGCTATAGGTGCCTCAATTATTTCTGAAGTTGAAGAACGAAATTGCAGCAACGATTTTAATCAGTGACACAGATACAAGGTACAATTGAATCTTTGACTTGTAAAAACAGCTTAATTTATTACAATGCCCCCTTATATGGCGAAGAGAACTACGCTGCTTAGGAGGCCTTCTTGACATAGTATTGTTACATGGTAGTAACTACAGAGTTATATTCAACTAGATGTGATATTAGTTTGTCAACTAGTATTTGTGATATTTTGTGAGTAGTATTCGAGAATTATTTCCTATGATACAGTCTTCTTGCAATGATACATTTTTAAGCAGATAATTATCACATATTATTTAGCATTCAGCCAGTAAAAATGAGGCATTGTGACTCAGTCTGAACGGCTGGAATTTTAATTTGGTGGATCAAGGCTACTTAGATAAACATTTGCCCATACTTACGTACACATTACAAGTATTATTACCAGATGTACCGTATTTCCCGGGACGCCCCGTATTTCTGGCATAATTTTAAATGTCCCGCCAGGACAGGTTCTGTCCCGTATTTCAACCTTGTTCGACTGTTACTGCGAAATCCTTCGCGCTGCAGCTGACAAGTATCTATTATCTACGCACGTACCGCTGAAGATACGGCTTGATCGGCTATCAGTCTATGATAGTACCGAGCGGGGCCGATGTTCACCGATTACCACCCTCTCGCGCGGCGCCATGCGTCTGTTTTTGCCTCTTGTTTGTTTTACATTCTTCTGTTTGTTTATTATCCATCTCACTTTCTTTCTACAATTTTTTGTTTAACATTTTTGTTCGTTTGCAGACTCGTATAAATTCTATGTCAACGGATGTTAACAATACTGGAAAGATTTTTTAATTCCATTCTTAATTGTCATTCTAATTTAAAACTTTGTTCATTGTATTGTGAGAATTGTTGTGTGTTGAACGTGTCAAGCTTGTGAATTATTTCCAGAACACTGAGAAAATGAGTGATATAAGTGACAATAACATAGATCAGGGCTTCCCAACCTTTTCAGCTGGAAGGGGACCCCTAGTCAGTCAAGAGCACAGTAGCTTTAAATTTCAGAGCGAAACCCATGTGAAATGAAAGCTTCTTAATGCAAGTTCCATGTTCCCAACCCTCCCTCCACCCCCCCCCCCCACCCCCTCCGCCGTAGTATCAATAGTCTTTGGTTTAGAGATGAATGGCCGGCCGGAGTGGCCGTGCGGTTCTAGGCGCTACAGTCTGGAACCGCGCGACCGCTACGGTCGCAGGTTCGAATCCTGCCTCGGGCATGGATGTGTGTGATGTCCTTAGGTTAGTTAGGTTGAATTAGTTCTAAGTTCTAGGCGACTGATGACCTCAGAAGTTAAGTCGCATAGTGCTCAGAGCCATTTGAACCAAGAGATGAATGAAAACAACTTGAAGGTCAAAAATTGACTCATGAAATAGGTAGTGCACTGACAAAGCAAGTTTAACATTTAATGATTCCTGGGGTCGCATACGTACCAGCGAGCGCTGTGATTGGTCGACAAAGCTCGCTCCGCGCATGCGTAAAAGATTTCATCGCATCTACCGCCGTGAGCCGGCGCACAAACGACCCCCGTATTGTTGCGAAACAGTCGATCAGAGCATTCTCCGGCTCTAAACTGTGTATGCGTTCCCACTTAGGAACCGCAAAGGCTGCTTGGGAATACGACCTGAAGTAAAAGTACACACGTTTTTCACACGAAAAAAATAGTGATGAACTTGATTTTCACATTTTTATTCAATAATTTTACTCATTATTTTACACGATTTGGTGAAGGGTGGGCACGGACCCCCCAGAAAGAACCGGTGGACCCCTAAGGGGTCCGCGGACCACACGTTGGGAAGCCCTGAGTCATAGATAATTCGTCCAGAACTGGCGGAATTCCTTCTAAGGAAGCCAAAAGTAAATGCGAACTGGGAAAATAGCTATTCCTGGTTAAAACAAGTAAAAAAAATAGATCTCGTACGAGGTGTACTATCACCAATACGATAAAAATTTATCGTGTGCTCACGGAGGCGTTGCTGATGTAAAACAACATGCATCTGCTAAATCTCACATGACTGTTGTTAACAATAGAGCATCTAGTATCTTATCCAAATATTTCTCGAAGCCTGAACCATCTGCTTCGGAGAGGGACAAGATTACTGCTGATGAATTCGCATTTGTTTATCACACGGTAAAGCATTCTCTTAGTCACATTAGTACGTATTATTCACACAAACTATTACCACATATCTACAGTGATTCAAAAATTGCTCAAAGTTTCCGCTGCGAAGAACAAAAGCGGAAGCTGTTGTTTGTGAATTATTGGCCAAAGAATCCGTAAAATATTTTGAAGTCCATCCAAGCAATAAAACTATACTTTCCTATAGGGACAGATGCAAGTAATAAAAAATATATAAATGTTTCCAGATTGATTATGATTCTTTTATTATGATACTGGGATTGTAAACCGTCTTCTGGAATATGTAGAATGGAACGATGAATGTGCATATCAAGTTTAGAGGTTATTAAGACACACTTGGGAAGAATGGATTCTCTTTAAATAAAGTTTCGGCATTTGCCGCTGACTACACTAATGTAAACTTCGGCAGAAACCACTTCTTTTAGCTGAAAATGATAAAACTGTCAAAACTGGTTGCCCCTTTCGTATCCTCCACACTGCTGCTAAATAGAGCACTGATAAGCTGGAAGTGGATGTAGAAAGTTTGATAATGAAAAATTGCAGTCATTTCAGTAGATTTGGGAAACGAAGAGCGGACTTGCAACACCAATTTGAAGCGAATGAGATGCATTGGGCAGGAATAATAAAATATGTTGCCATGAGCTTTCCATCTCTTAGTCCTGCTATCGAAAGAGTGTTACAAATATGACCTTCACTAAAATCTCATTTTGTGGAATTCCGCAATGAATGTCCTCGTTTGTTAGAAAAGATATTCACATGTGAAGAAGAAGAGAAAAAAACTTTGGCGCATTTGTCGTTTCTGCGTAACGTAATGGTTTCGGCAGAAAGAACAGTGAAGAAGATTCAGTCCGACTCTCCGTCAGTTATTGATATGCGTGCTGAAATGCACGGAATTCACAAAAAGATTGAGCAAAGAATAAAAGACAACCTTTTTGGAAATAAGACAAGAGAAATACTAGGCGAATGAAGCACTAAAGCAAAAGAATCTATTTGGAACGATTTTCTGCAGCTCTACACCAATTTCGTAGGATATTTGTCACCACAATATCATTTCTCAGAAAAGAACATCTTTTCCGAGACACTGTTTTTAAATTTAAAATCTCCAATAAGCTACAACCATTTTCAAAAAGCTGCGAAACTTTTAAGGATCGATCAACTGAACGTGGACTCTTTGTACGAAGAATTTCAAATAATTAAAAGAAGCCTGGACATGGCACAGCCTTTTGATGACAAAAATAAGGGTGCGATTGAGAAATGAAAGAAAATCATGGAATGGTTTTTTTTAAGAATGAGATCCCTAGCATTTTTCACACCTTATCTTTCATCTTCAGTGTACCTAGTTCCAACTGCTTCGTAGAAGCAGGTTGGCTGATGTGGGTGAGAGGACCAAACAGCGAGGTCATCGGTCCCATCGGATTATGAAAGGATGGGGAAGGAAGTCGGGCGCCCCTTCAAAAGAACCATCCCGGAATTTGCCTGAAGCGATTTAAGGAAATCACGGAAAATCTAAATCAGGATTGCCGAACGCGAATGCGTGTCCAGTGTGCTAAACACTGCGCCACCTCGCCCGATAGGGTTTTCTCACAGATGACATTAAAATGGACCGATGTATGAAATAAAAGTACACCGAATTTGATAAAAAGTTAGTTAATGACTTGTCATCTATGATAGTAACGCATTGATTTTTTAAAGTACGTAAAGTCAAACAAAATCATCTTAATACTTACGGACTCTTCATGAAAATATAATAAAGAACAATAAATCATAAAAACATGACTTTACATTCTCAGAATCAAATAATACGGTACACTTTGCCGAGCGATAGTTTGATAAGTACAGTTATTTTGAAAAGGCGACTCGTCTTAGTTCACAGTTCACCTTATTTGATACAAGTCAATGTATTTGACTTTAGAGAGTTTTGGAGTTCTTCACATACGAATATTGAATATGTCATGTCATCCACAAAGGTGTTTATCAGCTCATCTATTTCTGTAGGCAACATATCGAGGATACACTGAAAGAAATTCTTCTTGGGACACAAGTAAAATTTTGTACATAAACATAAAGAACAAAACATATCTATAACACATCAGATGATCCGTGTTTAGCATGGGGGGGGGGGGGCGGAGTGGCTCTCCGTACTTTATAGACACCAACGCCAGTTCTGTTTCTCCTGATAACGACGACTTCCTGAGTGGTCCCCGCCTGGAGATCCAAATGTGGACTATTTTACTTCCGGAGTATTTTACGCAAGAGGACGCCATCATCATAGTGTTTTTGCTTCACTATGCTGTTCATAGTAGCTTACCAGCGCTCCTATTTTTTTATTCATTATTAAACCTACTGCTGCATTACCCCTATTTGATTTTGTATGTGTAACGCTGTATTCACCTGACCAAAAGTGTTGTTCCTCCTGCCACTGAAGTTCACTAATTTCCACTATATCTAACTTTAACCTATCCATTTCCCTTTTTAAATTTTCTAACCTACCTGCCCGATTAAGGGATCTGACATTCCACGCTCCGATCCGTAGAAATTGCTTCAGTCATTGTCCGATACGTGGTGTCTAAACTAACAAAGTTTGTGATAAACGACCTCATAGAGTCAGAATCACTTTTGCAGGTAATGTTTTGCAGGTAATGTCCACAACATGCACATTTTTAATGTCCCTGCTGGGCAAGTCTTATTGTTTTCAAACACAGTTGAGAGCAATATGACGGCGCCTCGGGTATATGCAGCGACAAGGCGTTCCAGCTTGCAGACAGCTCGAACACAAGTAGAGATGGCGGTTATCGCTGAAACAACTTGTTTTCGGTTATATCGTTTTTCTTTTTTTTCCGCGCCAGTTTAACCTGACTGTTAAAACCGCTCAAAACAGACGTTTCTCAAATAACCGATTTTCGATTTGTTATTCCTATTACTTCCTGTAATAAACGTAGAAATTGAACAATAATTGAACACGTTTGACTCTCTCAGCTCCGAGATACACAAAATCAAAATACTAAATTAAACAGGCAAATAAAAGAAAACACAGTCCATCCACCGCTCGCGGCTTTTCTCGAAAAGTGTTAAATGGTTGAACGCTACAAAAGATTGCCAGTATTCTTCTCTTGATTCTAATTTTTTGAAACTCTGCTCAAAAATCATCTTGTGATTGGGGATCATACCACGATTTGGACATTACGAGTAGTCAGTGCTAGAAAACTGAAGTTGAAGGACTTAATTTGTCCGTTTTCAAGGGCTGTAAGCAGAAAGAGGCACATTATGTAGTCACAGGTAGCATATCAGCTACTATCTATTTTCATTGTATACTGTGAATTAACTGTTAAGTTTTTAATTTAGTACAGTCACCACAATTTCCTACCTTCACTCTATAACAATATTTCCAGACTAAGCTTGATGCCATTCTGTAATACAACGAATGTCCGGCGAAGACACTGCAGGGACAGTATTGCTCGAGGAATGCTATACTAGTTCTTACGCCATGTGCCTGTTGCTCGTTTCTGTTGGCATTGTTATTAAAATAGCACTGATGGCTTTTCCCATTTTCTGTAATAATGCAATATTTCAAACCAATGCAAAATCTATGAATAAAGATTCCAATTTCTTTAAAAAGATTCGTTTAAAAACGAAAAATTTTAGCACTACTGCTACGGTTAGTTGATATTTTGGTTTTTTACTCTGATGTCAATAAAAAATTTTAAAAGATCTTATAGCCAAGAAAAACAAATACCGGAAAATACAGATTATTCAGAACTGAAATACCGGTATCGGCTTTAACTGGTTGGTTGTTCCCATCCCTACAGGCAAGTGCCTGCTGCGCGTCGAATCTGTCGTGTGAGTGTTCGTGAAGTGCGCGATCGGTCGCCGCGTCTCACGCTTGGCTGACATCACCATCATTCTGCACTGCACCAGGAGCGGATGGCCTTTCACTGAGTTCATCCGCTTTGTCGTAAAGCGTGGGCCCATTGTTTAGTTTTGTAGTCCCCATCAACACGCCCTAACTCAGTATTAAGTTGGCCGTGCCATAACTGCTCTAGATATGTTTCTCATATTTGCGTCACAGGTTCACTTACGCAGCAACCTTGTCTTTAGAAAGCGAGTTTGCTATGTCACTGATAATTAGTCTGTTTTTTACAGTTTGGCAAAATGTTTATAGTACAGATTTGTTTACATATTTGTGTACGAATCATAGCCATATAGTGTGAAAAAGTGGGTTTACAATCACTGAATATCTTTCATGAACGAGTCTGCCCTGACTTTACGTTTTCCTGCATTTTTTAAGGATTACGTTTTGTACCGATCAGGTCAACATAGTCCACTTATAGAATAAAAGTTTACCTTTGCGTAGAGTGTTGGATCAATTCAAAAAACGGAACACGAAAAAACAAAGTGACATAAAAGAAAACTTACCCTCAAAGCTGAGCAAAACACATACTTACAACTTGTAAGGAGCTAAGAAAACTGCACTCATTCAACACCAGCTTGCTCTGAGGTGCTAATGTTTAGGTGCTTTTGAAGAGTACTAAAACTAAGTATTCTTTTAAAGTTACCTTATATTAATTATAACAGATTAATATTTACAAATGGTTTCAATTTGTAGCACTCTTACTTAACATCGCGTCCTTCTTCTACTGGCCCTAGAGGCACCGGAAGAATACATTTGGTTCCAAGCCACGCAGCTTTATTACTAAATACCGCACACATCACAGCTTATTGTTCATATTTGGGAAAGTTGGCTCATACAAACACGTTAGGGTCTTCATTTTCTCTTCTAACCACAAACATATTAATTCTCCAGTGGAACAGCACAATATTAGTATTACCTACTGATCAGTATCGATGAACTAGTTGCTCTATGCGTCTTCTCGTGTTAAGAAAATAGCAATATAAACTGATCTTTCCGATACCCTTAGATGCACCGAAGTGACACTATATGTTATGTGTGTACTAAATTAATATATTTTCGTACAGCTGGAATACAAATACACCATGTTTCAGATTCTGTATCGTGTCTATAAAATAGAATATCATTCTGTAACCAGTAATAATGTTTTAGCTTAACTGTAGTATTTAGCGAAAGTAGTGTCTTAACTGTATACCAATGCTGCTCTGCATTCTGTAAATCACCCACGTTACTACACATGTGTAAGTATTATTCGCAGTAACTGCTATCATTCAACAGCAAAACGTGGTAATGAGTGGATTGTTCTATAAGCTCTGTGTTTTCTGGTATCCCCTGTGATAGCCGTCACAGAGCATCTGCCAAGCTGTTATCTTTTCCTGAAATGTGAATGATATCAAAATTATATTCTTGTAAGAACAAAGACCAACACACTAAGTGTGCATGGAGTTATTTGCCGGACATACGGTAGCTCAACACCTTATGATCACAGTAAACTTCAATATTTTTCCATAAATATAATAACTGAATTTTGTAAACGCTCATACTACTGCTACAATATTCAACTTGGCAGCAGACTAGAGACGTTCAGACTCTGGCAATGTATGGCTAGCGCAACTAATAACATGAATATCTTACTTCCCACTTCTTCGTTTACTTTATATAAGTAGGCTCCTATCTTAGAAAATGACGCATCAGTCACCAGGCAAAAATCTTTGGATATGCCTGGATGGTGTGAAATGTCAAAGTTAACTAGGGCATCCTATCCCACATCAAAAAAACACCTGTCCCCACCCACAGTGCATTTTTCTTCAGTAAACTTATACATAAATGATCTGCCCTTGTAATATTAACCAAAACGGTCTTGCTGTGCTGGTACGTGAACGGCTGAAAGCAAGGAGAAACTACAGCCGTAATTTTTCTCGAGGGCATGCAGTTATACTGTATGGTTAAGTGATGATTACGCCCTTTTGGGTAAAATATTCCAGAGGTAAAATAGCCCCCCATTCGGATCTCTAGGCGGGGACTATTCAGGAAGTCGTCGTTATCAGGAGAAACTAAACTGGCGTTCTACGGATCGGAACGTGGAATGTCAGATCCCTGAATCGGGCGGGTAGGTTAGAAAATTTAAAAAGGGAAATGGATAGGTTAAAGTTAGATATAGTGGGAATTAGTGAAGTTCGGTGGCAGGAGGAACAAGCCTTCTGGTGAGGTGAATACAGGAAGGCGTTTGATACTGTTCCCCACAGTCGTTTAACGAACAAAGTAAGAGGATATGGACTATCAGACGAATTGTGTGACTGGATTGAAGAGTTCCTAGATAACAGAAAGCAGCATGTCATTCTCAATGGAGAGAAGTCTTCCGAAGTAAGAGTGATTTCAGGTGTGCCGCACGGGAGTGTCGTAGGACTGTTACTATTCACAATGTATATAAATGACCTTGTGGATAACATCAGAAGTTCACTGAGGCTTTTTGCGGATGATGCTGTAGTATATCGAGAGGTTGTAACAATGGAAAATTGTACTGAAATTCAGGAGGATCTGCAACGAATTGACGCATAGTGCAGGGAATGGCAATTGAATCTCAATGTAGACAAGTGTAATGTGCTGCGAATACATAGAAAGATCCTTTATCATTTAGCTACAGTATAGCAGGTCAGCAACTGGAAGCAGTTAATTCTATAAATTATCTGGGACTAGGCATTAAGAGTGATTTAAAATGGACTGACCATATAAAATTAATCGTCGGTAAAGCAGATGCCAGACTGAGATTCATTGGAAGAATCCTAAGGAAATGCAGTCCGAAAACAAAGGAAATAAGTTACAATACACTTGTTCGCCAACTGCTTGAATACTGCTCCCAAGGGCCCGGTTTCGATTCCCGGCTGGGTCGGACATTTTCTCCTCTTAGGTACTGTGTGTTGTGTTGTCCTCATCATCATCATTTCATCCCCATCGATGCGTAAGTTCGGTCAACATGACGGGAGGCCCTAGTCACACGATGTTTATACATTTATTTATTCTCTCTACTTCTCCTATCATCAGTTATTTAGCTGCCCAAATAGCAAAACTCATGTATTGCTTTTAGTGTCTCATTTTCTAATCTAACTCTTTCAGCATCACCTGATTTAATTCAACTACATTCCATTATCCACGTTTTACTTCTGTTGATATTTATCTTACTGTCCATGTCATAATTAAAAACCTCAAAGTGTTAATTTCTTCTCCCTGACTTCAATTCCCTCTCCAAAGTTCTCCTTGGTTTCCTTTACTGCTTGCTAAATGTACAGAGTGACATCGGGGATAGATTAAAACGTTGTCTCACTTCCTTCTCAATCACTGTTTTCTTCGACTGGTTTCTGTACAAGTTGCAAATAACCTTTAGCTCCCTTTCTGCTGTCTTCAGGATTTCAAAAAGTATATTCCAGTTGTGTTGTTGTGGTATTCAGTCCTGAGACTGGTTTGATGGAGCTCTCCACGCTACTCTATCCTGTGCAAGCTTCTTCATCTCCCAGTACCTACTGCAATCTACATCCTTCTGGATCTGCTTAGTGTATTCATCTCTTGGTCTCCCTCTACGATTTTTACCCTCCATGCTGCCCTCCAATACTAAACTGGTGATCCCTTGATGCCTCAGAACATATCCTACCAACCGGTCCCTTCTTCTGGTCAAGTTGTGCCACAAACTCCTCTTCTCCCCAATTCTATTCAATACCTCCTCATTAGTTATGTGATCTACCCATCTAATCTTCAGCATTCTTCTGTAGCACCACATTTCGAAAGCTTCTATCCTCTTCTTGTCCAAACTATTTATCGTCCATGTTTCACTTCCATACATGGCTACACTCCATACAAATACTTTCAGGAAAGACTTCCTGACACTTAAACCTATACTCGATGTTAACAAATTACTCTTCTTCAGAAATGCTTTCGTTGCCATTGCCAGTCTACATTTAATATCCTCTCTACTTCGACCATCATCAGTTATTTTGCTCCCCAAATAGCAAAACTCCTTTACTACTTTAAGTGTCTCATTTCCTAATCTAATTCCCTCAGCATCACCCGACTTAATTCGACTACATTCCATTATCCTCGTTTTGCTGTTGCTGATGTTCATCTTATATCCTCCTTTCAAGACACTATCCATTCCGTTCAACTGCTCTTCCAAGTCCTTTGCTGTCTCTGACAAAATTACAATGTCATCGGCGAACCTCAAAGTTTTTATTTCTTTTCCATGGATTTTAATACCTACTCCGAATTTTTCTTTTGTTTCCTTTATTGCTTGCTCAATATACAGATTGAATAACATCGGGGAGAGGCTACAACCCTGTCTCACTCCCTTCCCAACCACTGCTTCCCTTTGATGTCCCTCGACTCTTATAACTGCCATCTGGTTTCTGTACAAATTGTAAATAGCTTTTCGCTGCCTGTATTTTACCCCTGCCACCTTCAGAATTTGAAAGAGAGTATTCCAGTCAACATTGTCAAAAGCTTTCTCTAAGTCTACAAATGCTAGAAAAATAGGTTTGCCTTTCCTTAATCTAGCTTCTAAGATAAGTCGTAGGGTCAGCATTGCCTCACGTGTTCCGATATTTATACGGAATCCAATCTGATCTTCCCCGAGGTCGGCTTCTACTAGTTTTTCCATTCGTCTGCCGTGACTTATTAAACTGATAGTTCGGTAATTTTCACATCTGTCAACACCTGCTTTCTTTGGGATTGGAATTATTATATTTTTCTTGAAATCTGAGGGTATTTCTCCTGTCTCATACATCTTGCTCACCAGATGGTAGTGTTTTGTCAGGACTGGCTCTCCCAAGGCTGTCAGTAGTTCTAATGGAATGTTGTCTACTCCCGGAGCTTTGTTTCGACTCAGGTCTTTCAGTTCTCTGTCAAACTCTTCACGCAGTATCATATCTCCCATTTCATCTTCATCGACATCCTCTTCCATTTCCATAATATTGTCCTCAAGTACATCGCCCTTGTATAGACCCTCTATGTACTCTTTCCACCTTTCTACTTACCCTTCTTTGCTTAGAACTGGGTTTCCATCTGAGCTCCTGATATTCATACATGTGGTTCTCTTTTCTCTAAAGGTCTCTTTAATTTTCCTGTAGGTAGTATCTATCTTACCCCTAGTGAGATAAGCCTCTACATCCTTACATTTGTCCTCTAGTCATCCCTGCCTAGCCATTTTGCACTTCCTGTCGATCTCATTTTTGAGACGTTTGTATTTCTTCTTGCCTGCTTCATTTTCTGCATTTTTATATTTCCTCCTTTCATCGATTAAATTCAATATTTCTTCTGTTACCCAAGGATTTCTACTAGCCCTCGTCTTTTTACCTACTTGATCCTCTGCGGCCTTCACTACTTCATCCCTCAAAGCTACCCATTCTTCTTCTACTGTATGTCTTTCCCCCATTCTTGTCAATTGTTCCCTTATGCTCTCCCTGAAACTCCGTACAACCTCTGGTTTAGTCAGTTTATCCAAGTCCCATCTCCTCAAATTCCCACCTTTTTACAGTTTCTTCAGTTTTAATCTACAGTTCATAACCAATAGATTGTGGTCAGAGTCCACATCTGCCCCTGGAAATGTCTTACAATTTAAAACCTGGTTCCTAAATCTCTTTCTTACGATTATATAATCTATCTGAAACCTGTCAGTATCTCCAGGCTTCTTCCATGTATACAGTCTTCTTTTATGATTCTTGAACCAAGTGTTAGCTATGATTAAGTTGTGCTCTGTGCAAAATTTTACCAGGCGGCTTACTCTTTCATTTCTTAACCCCAATCTATATTCACCTACTACGTTTCCTTCTCTCCCTTTTCCTACTGACGAATTCCAGTCACCCATGACTATTAAATTTTCGTCTCCCTTCACTATCTGAATAATTTCTTTTCTTTCATCACACATTTCTTCAATTTCTTCGTCATCTGCAGAGCTAGTAGGCATATAAACTTGTACTACTGTGGTAGGCGTGGGCTTCGTATCTATCTTGGCCACAATAATGCGTTCACTATGCTGCTTGTAGTAGCTTACCCGCATTCCTATTTTCCTATTCATTATTAAACCTACTCCTGCATTACCCCTATTTGATTTTGTGTTTATAACCCTGTACTCACCTGACCAGAAGTCTTGTTCCTCCTGCCACCGAACTGCACTAATTCCCACTATAACTTTAACCTATCCATTTCCCTTTTTAAATTTTCTGACCTACCTGCCCGATTAAGGGATCTGACATTCCACGCTCCGATCCGTAGAACGCCAGTTTTCTTTCTCCTGATAACAACGTTCTCTTGAGTAGTCCCCGCCCGGAGGTCCGAATGGGGGACTATTTTACCTCCGGAATGTTTTACCCAAGAGGACGCCATCATCATTTATTCATACAGTATAGCTGCATGCCCTCGGGAAAAATTACGGCCGTAGTTTCCCCTTGCTTTCAGCCGTTCGCAGTACCAGCACAGCAAGGCTGTTTTGGTTAGTGTTACAAGGCCAGATCAGTCAATCATCCAGACTGTTGCCCCTGCAACTACTGAAAAGGCAGCTGCCTCTCTTCAGGAACCACACTTTTGTCTGGCCTCTCAACAGATACCCCTCCGTTGTGGTTGCACCTACGGTACGGTCATCTGTATCGTTGAGGGACGCAAGCCTCCCCACCAACGGCAAGGTCCATGGTTCATCGGACATTCCAGTTAACATTGTCAAAAGCTTTATTTAAGTCTACGAATGCCAGAAACGTATGTTTACGTTTCGGTAAGCTGTGAAGGGCCAGTATTCCTACATTTCTCCAGAGACGAAACTGATTTTTTCCACTCTTCTCTAAACAATTTGAGTCGGAATTTCGCAACCATAACTGATAGTTCGGTAATATTCATACCTGGCACTACCTGCCTTCTTTGGAACTGGAATTATTATTATTATTATTATTATTATTATTATTTTGAAATTTTGGTAAGTTCCAATGGGACCAAACTGCTGAGGTCATTGGTCCCTAGGCTACACACTACTTAACCGAACTTAAACTTACGCTAAGGACAAGACACACACCCATGCCCGAGGGAGGACTCGAACCTCCGACTGGAATTATTAGAATCTTCTTTAAGTCTGAGAGTATTTCGCGTGTCTTATATACCTTGCACATCAAGTGGAATAATTTTTCTTGGCTAATTCTCCCAAGGATCTCAATAATTCTGAGAGAATGTCGTTTACTTCAGGGGCCTTGTTTCGATTTTGCACCTTTTGGTCCTGTGTCAAATTCTTCTTGCAATATCCTAATTATCTCTCACCTGATGTCCACCTAGTCCCTCTTCTCTTTATATAATATGGCCCTCAATTTTTCTCTTGTATGGACCCTCTGTATATGCCTTCCACATTTCAGCCTTCCCTTCCTTGCTTGGTGCCGGCTTACCATCTGAGTCATTGATATTGATACAATTCGTCTGTTTCCTTCAAAGGTCTGTATATTTTCCCTGTAGGTAGCATCTATCTTTCTCCAACTTATACATGTTTCTATAATTTTGAATTTGTTCTCTAGCCATTCCGGCTCAGCAATTTTAGATTTTCTGCCAATCTCATATTTTAGGCGTTTTCAATATTGGAAAATTTTCACGTCATTATATAGCTGACTATGGGGAAAGAGGTATTGGTGTAAAGTTCCTGATCACCAATATTTGAGCCAGTGTCCTGCCTTAAATTACAAACCTTCTGCAGTGCCTCATGAAGAGAGGACATGTGAAGCTGATTATGGTGATCCGTACGTCGGATGCGGACTTTAAGCTAGACGGTTCCTTTAGTGCTACGCGAGCACAGTAGACTCTGGCCGGCTTCCTTTCATCCGTAAGAATACAAACCTAACAGTACAGTGTGCAAGCACTCGTCACAGACATCCACTCTACATGAATACACACTTGACACTTCATAAGAGATCAGAGGATAGCAGTGGCAAACTGCCTCCACTAGGACGTTGCCTAGAACGGCGATGTAGGATTCCTGCATCTGCTTCACCACCCTCGTTCTCTGACTATTTTAGACGTCTGTATTCTATTTCACCTACTTTATTTTTGTCCTTTTTATATATTCTCCTTTCTTTAGTTAAAACCAATATTTTCTGTGTTATCCAGGGAATTCTATTAGGCCTTATCTTTTTACCTATGTGATCGTCTGCTACCTTCACTATCTCAACCCTAGCCCTTCGTCGATTATCGTGTTCCTTTCCCCTGTTTCAGACAATTATTTTCAAATTCTGGTTCTGAAAGCCTCAGCAACTATGGAGCTCTCAATTTATTCAGGTCCCTTTCTTAATTTTATAGCTTTCTGCAATCTCTTCTGTTTTAATCTCTAGTCCACATACAATAAATTGTGGCCAAAGTGCACACCAGACCCTGGAAACGTCTTACAATTTAAAATCTGGTTGCGAAATCGCTGTCTTACTGGTCTGTAATCGGTCTCTTCCAACTTCAGCTACAAAATATTAATTTAACTTATGATGTGTTTAACGTCAAAAGCAGATATGAGTCGAGATGAAAAGTCAGGAGAAACAGATTAACTGATGTCTGGAGGTGAAGCGGGAAGTCGCCATAAATGGATGACTGAAGGTTTAAAGGAACACCACGGCTAAAGGGGCCCTCACACCCACTGATTTTGTCAAACCACCAATATACTGACTGTCTGAGGGTGCGTATTGTCAGTAGTAGAAATATTGACAAGCACTGTGTTGTCAGTACACAATGAACGTGTGAAGTCAAGTATTGACAGTTTGACAATATTCTTCATTCACGTGTTAACTGAACCGCGCAAACCAGCCATACGGCGTTTGTCTGCCCTTGTTTATGTCATCAATTCGTGTTTGTGCATATCATGCCTCAGATTCAATTTTACAAGCACTCTTTTAACGCAAAACAATTTTTATAGGCCTGTCCAAGGATAACCATTGTATACACCACTTTAGGATGGTCAGCGGAGGATTCTCTATGACGCTGCTTACGTTATTAATTTGAAAATATAGTACAGGTAGCTGAATTAGGTCGGAGTTTGGAAAAACGCTTCTATTTCAGAAAAAAGTCATATCTGCAATGACTAATAAGAGGTATACGAAATGCATTTCAATTTCACTTAATTATCCTAAAAAGTAACAAGAAAAAAGTTTTGCTTTAATTATCCGAACGTATCCTTCTCAAACAGATATTACTGCTTCACAGGCTTTGATACAATTTTACTAATTGTGTTTGCAGATATTACAGAAAAAAACTTCAAGCACTCGAATGACCTGCCTGTTGCCAAAGGTATGGAAGTTGTTTCTAATCTCTCCTCGACAGCGATTAATCATTGGCTCGGGTACTTTCTTCGACATTTTATTACGTATAGACATTAACAATTTGTTGTACAACGTAGGATTGATCTGATAGTAGTTTATGAAATCCTTCGGGAACGTGATTCTGATTTCAGTTACTAAATTAACGTGCGACAAGTTTCAGTAATTTTCTGACCAGTTTCTTTATGTTTCGTTGTTTTCTGTTGTTGCAGCTAATATTATTGCGCCACACACTTTCTTTTGGGTTTTCACCATCTTGACCTTAAAAAATCTCGTTGCCAGCTGACAATATTGACAATCATATTGCTGGTGGGTGGGTTGATTCAATAAACTGAATGTTTGACGAATTAGTGTGCTCAGTAAAATTAATGCTGACCTTGTGGAGGCCTTCTAAAACTTCACACGAAATCGTGAAGAGAGGGTTCTGCGCTAAGAAGATGTCGCGCAGCTGACGGGTGTGAGCGGTGGGTGGATAAGAGCCGTTCCTTGGGACCGGTCCTGGGCTAACGGTGCAGGTAAGCGGCTCCCGGCCATTGTCTGTCAAAGGCCGCAGCCGGCAGCCGACCTCATCTTCCCTCTCCCCACCGCCACACACACACCACTCTCCTCCCTGCCGCGGGCACGAGGAAGCTGCCGGCTAGCACCTACAAGGACGCGGAAATTTGGCAACCCTTGAACCGGGGCCTGCGGCGTGCCGATAAAATACTATTCGAATCCGAACGGCTTGCGCAAGACCCTTACACCCGTTTGACTCGAGCGACTTTCTGATCAAAATCGGCTACTCCTCGTGGGTACCTATCACATACTTGCCTGTAAATCAGTAAGTCGCGAAAGCGACAGTGACGTCGTTGGTCAGCTGATTGTGCAGACTGTGGAGTCCTAACATCGGAAGTTAAGCTATCCTCGTCTAGCTTACTCCTATTATACTAAAGGATTTTTTGTTTTTGTACATGTTGACGTGTTTCTTCAGGGAGCGAAAGGCTATTTACAATTTGTATAGAAACCAGATGGCAGTTATAAGAGTCGAGAAATATGAAAGGGAAGCAGTGGTTGGGAAGGGAGTGAGACAGGGTTGTAGCCTCTCCCCGATGTTATTCAATCTTTATATTGAGCAAGCAGTGAAGGAAACAAAAGAAAAATTCGGAGTAGGTATTAAAATCCATGGAGAAGAAATAAAAACCTTGAGGTTCGCCGATGACATTGTAATTCTGTCAGAGACAGCAAAGGACATGGAAGAGCAGTTGAACGGAATGGATAGTGTCTTGAAAGGAGGATATAAGATGAACATCAACAGAAGCAAAACGAGGATAATGGAATGTAGTCGAATTAAGTCGGGTGATGCTGAGGGAATTAGATTAGGAAATGAGACACTTCAAGTAGTAGAGGAGTTTTGCTATTTGGGGAGCAAAATAACTGGCGATGACCCAAGTAGAGAAGATATAAAATGTAGACTGGCAATAGCAAGGAAAGCATTTCTGAAGAAGAGAAATTTGTTAACATCAAATGTAGATTTAAGTGTCAGGATGTCATTTCTGAAAGTATTTGTATGGAGTGCAGCCATGTATGGAAGTGAAACATGGACGATAAATAGTTTAGACAAGAAGAGAATAGAAGCTTTTGAAATGTGGTGCTACAGAAGAATGCAGAAGATTAGATGGGTAGATCACATAACTAATGACGAGATATTGAATAGGATTGGGGAGAAGAGGAGTTTGTGGCACAACATGACTGGAAGAAGGGATCGGTTGGTAGGACATGTTCTGAGGCATCAAGGGATCACCAATTTAGTACTGGAGGGCAGCGTAGAGGGAGACCAAGAGATGAATACACTAAGCAGATTCAGAAGGATGTAGGCTGCATTACGTACTGGGAGATGAAGAAGGTTGCACAGGATAGAGTAGTATGGAGAGCTGCATCAAACCAGTCTCAGGACTGAAGACCACAACAACAACAACAACAACAACAACGACTTGTTTCTTTTAGGACCCCTTTTTCCTCAGTCGCAGTTATACTAGTTACGTATATGGTATCACTCCTAGACTCGTCAGGCGCATTTTCTCTGGTATTTCGGCAGATATTTGCCATTTCGTTTTTGCATTGTCTAGCTGGCCTCAGTCCAAACAAACAGAGCTCATCACATCTTTCATGCGCCGCCCATTGTCAGCGGAAAGTGTTGGTTTGTTTCCCAGTGCGGACAAAATTATTTTTAAACCGCAATTTTACGCAGCCACTGGATAAAGTGGTTCCACATTAATCTAGTGCGACATTCAATTTAGTGATAAGTTTTGGCAAGCACAGCAAAATTCGGAGGATAATCGATATTGCAGCAGCGGATGAGTAGCGCTGCCCTGCTACCGTCATTCAAAAGCGCTGCTCAGTCGGTGCTGAAGTATCGGTTATTTTTCGGGTTTTGCTATCTCTGCTAATACATATCGATACAACGAATATCGCACTAGGCTAACCTGGGTCCGCTTCGTCGAATGCGCACGTAAAAATTCCGCTTTAAAAATAATTTTGTATGTCTCGGGAAACAAACTCGCACTTTCCGTTGACAATGGGCGCCGCATGAAAGACATGGTGGACGATATTTCTTTGGGCGTACTACAGGTACTCAATACAAAAACGAAATTGCAAATATCTGCCGAAATACCAGAGAAAATGCTCGTGAAGACCCTTAGCAGAGACACCTTATGTAGGTTAATACCATCTTTTGTGGCTATAATAGGAGATTATTTAAGACCAAAAGCCTTTCGCTTTACTTTAAAGCATCTTCAGTGGTCACTGTAACAATATGGCTTTTATTACAAATTTCTCTGCTAGGATCATGAACATTTCTCATGTTTTTGTTTAATATTATGAAAAATATTAATTTATAATCATTACTCATGCTTTTTGTGTTTCTCACATCATTCTTAACTTTCTTCTACACATACGTGAGTAAGGAACAAAAGAAATGAGTAACGATAATAATTGACTACTGCTTATAATAGTAAGTTAATTGTTCGCGACCTGTGCCCTCGGAGTCTTTCGCGACGGCATACATGAATAAAACGTTCTCAGATAGACCCACATTGGGTCTATCTGATTGGTTGCTGATGATGTCATCATGCCTATGTAATCGAGAAACCGTAGCAGCCCGAGCAGTCAGTGAACTCCTGACGGCGATGGCGGAGATTGTCATCGAAAGCTCGAGGTTTTTGTTCATAACCTAGCAAACAGTTTTGTAAGAAAAGTCTTGTTGTTATAGTCACCACTGAAGATGATTTAAAATAAAACTAAATGCGTTTGGTCTTAAGACTGTTATTATAGTCGCAAAAGACGGTATTACTCTATACATAAATTGCGTTCTTGTGACTTCTCAGTCTTCATCGGTACGCAAGCGACAGCATGCACTACCAAACATGTTCCAAAACGCCATGTATGAATTTTTTTTTCAGCTGGTCAACTGTTATGGATAGTCCTTGGGCTAGGAATGATTTGTATACTCAATAGATGTACCGAATTACTGTAACTATGCTACAGTACAGCGTCAATTTTTAATATCCTCTAGCTTGGGCAAATGGAACAAATCGGCTAATTCTTTTACATTAGATGTAAGGGGTTTATGGATGTACCATTTTAACGGTTTAGTCTCTAGTGATTTATCTGGAAGTACCATCTCCCCGTTTTCAAAACTCTTGATCCGTTATCGAGTAACACTCCAAACACGTGGTTTTTGGGTACCAAAACCGAGTCGCGGTTTCCAAAATACCTGTAATTTTTACGATATATTCGTTAAGATACTAATCTCGAACAACAATGAAAAATTCTTGATATTGAAACGTCTCTGTGAAGTCGTTTCATAAGACGCTTGTCGAATTCGGTACAACTTATTCACTTTACTACTTGATTTTAGCTCAATTCATGAACTCTTCCAGAAAGACTGAGCGCTCAAATAAGGCCTATTGAATATTATATGTGTGTTTTAATGTGAGGTTTCGGTTTTGTTTTGTGGGAAACGCTGAGTTGGTCATCGTCTGCTGGGAGCAGACGATGTTGCTTCTCGTTCGAAGGAGAGCACAGGATGACCAACTTAGGTTTCCAATACCTGAATAGAGATGTTTATCCATCTTAGTCGAAGGCTGTTTTTGTGAGTGAGGTTGGTGACGGAGGGCTACCCCTCCGGTAGCTTCCGCTGCGTGGCGAGCTAGGTAATCTTGAAAGAGAAAGGGGCACTCTTCGGTGAAAGCTTCGCGAGTACGGATCGTAGCTCTTAAGGGGGGTTTCAGTTGATAGGAAACAGGTTGAGTTAGGACTTCGTTATGTTTAACTGTTGAAATACTCAAGAACTTCAGCTTAACAGAAGCGTATGAGGCAAGTTATTTTTCCGAATGTGCCATAATTAGATTGCTTTAAATAGGCGATTTTTGGGAGTTTCAGTTAAAAGTGTGGAAGTTACTTTGTTCATTTGAACAACGATGAAGTAGAATTTCAAACGGTAAATCTGATTAGAAAAAGCTGCTTATCATCACTTCAACCATAAGTGAGGGTAATACTGTGTCGAAGCGAGTATGATTTTTAATGATTTATAATCTTATATTTTGTGGAAGTTGCTTTTGTCTTTGTGCGTCGATTTTGTGCCACGTGGTTGGTAAGCAATGACCCTTCTGGTCCACCACGCCACCGCAGTAGGATTTATTTTAACAAAAATGGTTCAAATGGCTCTGAGCACTATGGGACTTAACTTCTAAGGTCATCAGTGCCCTAGAACTTAGAACTACTTAAACCTAACTAACCTAAGGACATCGCAAACATCCATGCCCGATGCATGATTCGAACCTGCGACCGTAGCGGTCGCGCGGTTCCAGACTGTAGCGCCTAGAACCGCTCGGCTGCCCAGGCCGGCTTTATTTTAACAGTTTGCTTGTTTAATGAGTTATAATTTCTGCAGGAATATCTGTTCTTCCATGTGCTTTCTACAAAGCAGCACAACAGTTTGATTCGGAATGCACCACGTGCTCTAGTTCGGCAGTTTGCAAGCAGCAGACGCAATTAGTTTGTTGAATAATTATCGCACAGCCTCGGGGAATCGTTAAACTTCTGTCCAGAATAGTGCATGTGTAGAATCGTAATGCGAATCTCACTGAGATATTTTTATGGTATGAATGCAAAGGAGATGATAGTATCATTGTCTCCCACCCCCGTTTTATGTGTTTCTTCTTGCTGTAGTTAAATTGTGCTCTGTTGAATTCTCACGTAATTCTTACTTTAATATTTCTAGGCAGGCACCAGTTATGTGTAGTTAGGATGTGCAACCAAATACTTAGATACAATAAATAATCTACATGAAAGATAAATTCTGTGGTGTTGATCTTACCCACTTACTCAGATTTCCAATCCTGAATTAATCAAGTTGCTTTATGTACGACATGGAGTGCTATTTATCTGGCCACTTAAAGAAATTTGCATGCTTGTAATTAAATTATTAAAGTAGTTAAACTAATAATTTTCCAGCTCAGTTCTTTTCTAAATGGTTAAGAAGGGCTTGGTCTGGTGGCGACCCCGAATTTCTTAATTTTTATCATTATTTGTGTGAGAGAAGCAGCTAGAAATGCGAGATAACGTATATGGCTCGATGAGAAACGTCGTAAAGATAGTAATACGTTACAATATCTTTATCCGTTTCCGATATAAAAGTTACCCTGCTGCTACACATAAACCATGCACGTAAAATCCGACTTAAGAGGTGAATGCAGTTTATGAAGTGACGTAGCACGGAGAAATATGCTGTAGTGTCTCAGTTATCATCAGAAGAGATCTTGAAAGTAGTAGTTGTAGTATTGAAGCAAGTGCAAAATTTTTCTGCACCTAAAATCCGGTCTGAGATGTAAAATTAGTTTTACGTTACTTCACCTCCACATAAGTAAACGATTAAAATTATACTGAGCCAAAAGATCTCTTCATATGCGCTACTGTGGCAGGGGAAAGAAGGAAACCACCGGAAAAATTCTCCTACCTGAGCACAAAAAAGGCGAATACGGCGTAAGTAGGCTGTTTAGGTTTTTATGTTGGTAACGCCATGTAGCGCGCTATATGAAAATCACTGGTTGTGCTGTGTGCAGCCTGTGGCTGGGTGGCATTGTTGGAATTTGCCATTGTAGTGTTGGGCAGTTGGCTGTTAACAGCACGTAGCGTTGCACAGTTGGAGGTGAGCCGCCAGCAGTGGTGGATGTGTGGAGAGAGATGGCGGAATTATGAGAACGGATGATCTGGACAGAGACAGTAAATTTGTAAGACTGCATGTCATGAACTGATATATATAATATGACTTTTGAACAATATTAAGGTAAATACATTGTTTCTCTATGAAAATCTTTCATTTGCTAACTATGCCTATCAGTAGTTAGTGCCTTCAGTAAATTGAATCTTTTATTTAGCTGGCAGGAGTGGCGCTCGCTGTATTGCAGTAGTTTGAGTAACGAAGATTTTTGTGAGGTAAGTGATTTGTGAAACGTATAGGTTAATTTAGTCAGGGCCATTTTCTTGTAGGGATTATTGAAAGTCAGATTGCGTTGCGCTAAAAAAATATTGTGTATCAGTTTAAGCAGTCTTGTATAATTTTTCTAAGGGGACGTTTCATATGTCGACCCTTAGCCGAGGATATCTCACTGGAATCTTCTGATTTTGTCTTGTAGTTTATGTAATTAGTGTAGCTTTTGTTTATTGCTAGCGCGTAATTGTAGA
The DNA here is from genome assembly GCF_021461385.2 of Schistocerca piceifrons. NCBI lineage: Eukaryota > Metazoa > Arthropoda > Insecta > Orthoptera > Acrididae > Schistocerca > Schistocerca piceifrons. The sequence goes on from NC_060143.1 coordinate 298,880,734, forward strand.
GAGAATCTCCTTTGTAGTTGCAGTCTTTCATTGTTGTACAGTAAAACAGTTGTGGCGTGCATGTAGATTTGCACGAAGTATTTCGCAGCTGCGCTTGCAATTAACTAGATATTATTTTCAGTGCTATGTTAATGTGTTCTATTATTTTTGCTCTTCAAATTGTGCTTTTCTGTGTTATCGTGTGAAATATTGTGACAATAATGGCGTGTGAAAAACTTAACACTAGGCTCCAAAGTAAACTGAGAAATAATAGTGACGACGAGCGTAGCTTATCGGCACCACTGTGTAATGAATTAACAGACATTCGAAGTAGTAATTTGGTAATTGTGCATAGGGAAATGGAGCGGGTGGCAAACAATGGTGTAGACAGTGAAACAATTAGTGAACAGGGAAGCATTATCGATCGATCGGTCGGCAACAGCCCGCCTCAGGAATCGGGAATGACAGGACACAATCTTGCAAAAACTGCAGATTCAGGTTTTGGGTCCTCACCGTTTTCTCAAATAAGTCAAGACACATTTTCTGCTTGTCAAAATGTGAATGTTGCCGGTGCAACTTCACTGCCTAAAAGCGCTGAGGAACATGTTTCAGACACCAGTGCATTGTTATTACAGTTAATGCAACAAATGGGACAAAGGCTACAAAAGTTAAACACAACGCTTGAACAAAATCAGAAACAAATGGGACAAAATCTTCAAAAGTTAGACACAATGGAAAAAAATCTTCAAAAGTTAGACACAATGGAACAACACCAGAGACAAACACAGCAACAGTTAGACGCAATGGAACAAAATCTTCAAAAGTTAGACACCACACTTGAACAAACACGTGAAGGTTTAACTACTGAGTTACATAAAATCGAACCGAAATGTCAAAAAGTCTGTAATGACGTAAAAACACAAATTTGTGAGCATTTCCAACCTATTTTTTCGCGTCATGAAAATGCATTACAGAATCACGAAGCAGCCATAAAGGAACTGCAAACTATAGTTCATGAAAATCACGACACCTTGCAAGCTAAAATTGACTCAGTTGCATCTACCGATTCAGTTACGCAACTTGCAAAAACTCAGGAAAACTTAAAGGACACAGTAGATACTCTGAAAATTGGTTCAGAAAGACACATTAGTTCATTATCAGAGAAAGTAGTTGAACTTTCGGATCAGCTAAATAATTTATCTACGAAGGTAGATGATAATCTGAATGACACAAAACCGGTAGTCTTTAATGACACAGAAGAGTGCGAACAAATTAGGAAATTCAAACAAAATCAGAATCAAATTAATACGCAACACCAAAGAGAAATCTGGGAAGTACAAGATCAGCTGACGCAGGTAATACAAGAATTACGTATTTCAGAGGACACTCGCGCTCCAATACGGGAAGAGGGACATAGAAATACGGAACAGCCACAAAATAATAACACGGGATACTTCGGGAATTATGAAAGAAATTGGCAAGGTACACCGAATTTTGAGATGGAACCGCCGAAACGAAGTAACAATGACCGATATGCGACTCGCCGACATGATTTTGACTATAAGCTGTTTATTACTACACGTAAATTCAAAACATTTAAGAATTCTGGCAACGACATTCATCCACAAGCATGGCTCCATCAATTCTTTCATTGTTTTCCTCCCAACTGGTCATTAGAGCACAGATTAGAATTTATGTGTGGCTATTTAGAGAATGAACCAGCTGTAAGAATGCGATCGGTCATTCACGATTGCCACAGTGAAGGAGAATTTTATCATGCCTTCCTCTCAGCATATTGGTCTCAAGCTACACAAGACCGCGTAAAACATAGCATCATAATGATGAAACATTTCGAACAATCTGAATTTTCCAGCCTTGTGAAATATTTTGAAGACATGTTGCACAAGAATCAGTACCTGTCAAACCCATACAGCCCCTCAGAACTCATCCGCATTTGCTTAATCAAATTACCTGAACATTTGCGACATATTATTTTGGCAGGACGTTGCAAAGACGATAGTGAAGCTTTTCAGGGACTCTTACAAGAATTAGAAATTGACACTGACAGTCGCGGAATGCGAAAACAGGAACACAACAATTACAAGTCACATCCGTCGCAATTCCGCGATGAAAGAAATAATAACTGGACACGACAAGGCTATTATCACATCACAAATCGTGACCAAAACAGACACCACCCGTATGACAACCGTTGGCAGAGTAGTAATAATTACAGGGAAAGATCACCTCTCCCTGGTAGTGACTATCACAGGGACAATCAGAGAAACAGACAATATGGGAACCAAAATAATTATTATCAAGGGAGACAGAATAACTTTAGACGCAACGGTCCAGCGCGTAGTTACGATTCTGGGAGAAATTCTCCACCATGTGACCGACAAGAAAGAAACTATAAATCTACCGACATGACGACAGATGATATGATCGTAACGACAGACCTGAATTGCATCAGAACTGGCGGGATTCCAACAGGGCAGGGCCCTCTCGACATGGTGAATTTATAGAAGTTAGGTCTCCAAATCCCAATAACGACACGCGCCATCAAAGAGACAACTGGCAAGGACTCATACCGCTGGCAGCCACAAAACGTACTTATGAAACTGACGATGCAGCTGCCATAGCTAGTAATTATGTAAAAATGGAAGACATTAGGGACATCTTACTCCAGGAACACGACGGAAACATAACAACATTGCATATCCTGTGATTCACATTACAGTAAATGACGTAAAATTTACGGCAGTACTTGACTCTGGCAGCCCCACTTCAGTAATTAGTGAAACAGCCTTTAGCAAATGCAACAAATCGAACGATTGCCCCACATTTCCGTTTCGTAAGATTAAATTACAAGGTGCAATCTTTGGAAAAAGTGTAGATGTACGCCAACAAACCAACTTAGAATTCTCTATGAACTTTCTTATTGTTCCATTATTGTCGACGGAAATTATATTGGGAGTAGACTTTTTTAATGAATACAAGCAATCTTAAACTTTCACGATGCTGAAATAAGTTTAGAGAAAGAAGGTAAGTCAATAGCTTTGAAATTTGAAGATTGGCTCTCAAACCATGACGAAGAAATTAATCGGCTTTATCTCCTGTTAGACAGGGATGATACCGACGGCGCATTTGATACTAATGAGTTAATTCAGAATAGAATTCAAACAATTGAGAATTGTAATGACACTGATAGGCAAGACCTTTTTGAGATTTTTCAAGCACATTCCACAGTTTTTACTCACAAAACAGGAACAATCAAGGGATTTCAATACCAATTTCGTGCTCGTGAGCATACTAAATTTTGTGTTAGACCATACGTAATTCCGGCACATTATAGGGACCGTGTTAGAACAGAAATACAATCTATGCTTGACGACGGCATTATTGAGCCTGCAGTAAGCTCATACAACAATCCATTACATGTTGTTGAGAAGAAAAATTGATCGATCAGGCTTGTCTTAGATTCGAGACAAATCAATACTATCATCATTCCTGAAACAGAGAGGCCGCAATCGTTGGAATAACTTCTTCAAAATTTTAATGGTGTAAAAGTGTTGTTTTCTATTGATCTCAGATCCAGCTTTTATCAGATCGAATTTCATCCAGAATGTAGAAAATACACAGCTTTCCTTTGTTTCGGCATTTGTTATCAGTTTCGGAAACTTCCTTTTGGTTTGAACATTTCTTCGGCAGCATTCATTCGCGGGCTAAATTCCATATTACCTGGGTTCTTAAAACGTCACATCACCTTATATGAGGACGATATTCTGATAGCAGAAGCCTCATGGGAACAACATAATCGCATCCTCAACAGCGTGTTACATACTTTTGCAGAATCTGGAATTACAGTTAACTTGGAAAAGTCTGAATTCGGTAGGACAAAGGTGAAGTTTTTGGGACATATTATTTCTTCTGAAGGCATTCAGCCGGATCCTGAAAAGTTAGAAGCAATCAGAGCCATTCCAGTTCCATCCACAAAAAAACAAGTCCGCATTTCTCTAGGTGCCGTAAATTTTTACCGTCGTTTTCTGAATATGCAAATTCTAGCTACACCAAAACTTTGTTCTCTCACTGGAAAAATACTATTTGGAACTGGGACGAACAAGCACAGTTGGAATTCAATTCTTTGAAAGAATCGCTACTTAACACGCCAATGCTAGCTCATCCAGATCTGTCACAAGGTTTCTGCCTTAGCACGGATTCTTCTAAAGTTGGTCTTGGTGCCCATTTATTTCAAGAAGCCACAGAAAATGACGCCACTGTTCAGAAAACCATTGCTTTTGCTAGCCGAGTGCTAACAAAATCTGAAAAAAAAAATTATTCCGTTACTGAATTAGAAGCCTTAGCTATCGTTTGGGCATTTAACAAATTCCGTTTCTTTCTTTCTGGTAAGCACGTAAAAGTATACAGTGATCATCGTGCATTACAATTTCTTATGTCTTCAAAATTAAATCATGACAGGTTAAAACGTTGGGCATTGTTTCTGCAAGAATTCCACTTCACAATAGTCTACATTCCCGGCAAGGAGAACGTTGTTGCGGACGCACTGTCACGTGCACCGGCTGGGCTTGAGGAAAGTAACACAGAAGACATTCAGAAAGTCGCCTTTGAAAACTTCATCACCACATCTTTAAAGGACATTGCTCATGAACAAGATAAAGATCCGATTTGGAAAGACATCAAAAGTGATGGCATGAAAAGACACACACTCAGATTCGGCATTATTATCTGGTTAGAAACAACATACTGTTCAAACGCTGCACTGTTGATGACAAGCTATGGGTACTTTGCATTCCAGATGATTTTGTTAATAAGCTCATTTGGTACATTCATTTCAGCTACGCACATTTTGGTCCACGAAAATGTTATCATATTCTTCGAACGACTTGTTATTTTAACAACATGGAAAAGAGAATTCGAAGAGTCGTGTCTATTTGTAAACTTTGTCAAAAGGCGAAACCATCTACTATCTCACATCGTGCTTCGTTGTTTCCTATAATTCCTTCTGAATTAAAAGAATTTGCTGCTGTTGATCTCTTGGAACCCCTTGTCAGAACATCGAATGGATTTTCGTACGTTCTGGTCGCTGTTGAACTTAATTCAAAATTTGTTTCTTTCACTCCGTTATGTAAAGCCACTGGACAGTCTGTATCCAATGCCTCTGTTAAAAATTTCTTACGTGAAGTTGGACACGTTAGTAAAGTCGTTTCAGATAAGGGACCGCAATTCAGATCTGCTGTTTGGTCACGCATGCTTCGGAACCATAAAATCAAACCTGTTTTTATTTCATTGTACTCACCACATTGTAACCCGTCTGAACGGATTATGAAAGAAATCAATAAGCTTTGCAAGGTGAAAATCGCAAGGAGCAAGGTTGGGGCTGTATGGTGCATGGTCCAAAACTTCCCAGCCAAACGAATCAATCAAATCCCGAGTCTTTTGAGAGGTGTGAGGCCTAGCGTTATCGTGCAGGAGCAAAACTCCTTTTGTCAGCATGCCACGCCTTTTGTTTTGAATTGCTCTGCGGAGCTTCTTTAGAGTTGCACAGTAGGCATCTGAGTTGATTGTCGTTCCTCGTGGCATAAAGTCCACTAGCAAAACACCGCGCCGGTCCCAGAACACAGTTGCCATAATCTTGCACTATGACAGCGTCTGGCTTTGACCTTGACGGGTGAGGTTGTGTGTTGCCATTCCATCGATTGTCGCTTGCTTTCGGGAGTAATATGGGATACCCATGTTTCATCTCCAGTGACAATTTGACTCAACATGTCATCCCCTTCTTCCTCGTAACGAATCAAAAAGTCCAATGCAGTGGCAAATCTCTTCCTTTTGTGGTGCTCTGTGAGGAGTCTGGGTACCCACCGAGAACACAATTTCTTAAAGTTTAGGTTTTCAGACACAGTTTTGTACAAAACCGATCTTGAAACGTGTGGAAATTCCAAAGAAAGAGTGGAAATTGTGAATCTTCTGTCCTCACGAATCTTTGTTTCGATTGCAGCCACCAAATCGTCAGTGATCACACAGGGCCGGCCTGAGCGTTCTTCGTCATGGACGTTTTGACGGCCATTTTTAAACTCTCTAAGCCATTGACGCACTTTACCTTCAGTCATTGCATTCAAGCCATAAACTCCTGTTAACTGACGATGAATCTCTGCAGCTGATAGGCTTCTCGCGGTCAAAAAACGTATCACTGACAGTATCTCACACGCGGCGGGCGATTCAATAATCGCAAACATTATAAAGTAGCACAGCGATGCGTACACGTCAGCTACAGAGCTGCAACTTGCATCGGTGTGAACGGGAAGGATGCCGGCAAGTGGCGCGGTGGTTTGTTGCGGCGTCCGCGCGAACTACGGGACTATACGCGCGAACGGCCCTTACTTAAAAAACAACCCTCGTAAAACCGTGTGTTGAAAGATAATCTGCTTTTTAACTTTGTCTTTGCCATAAAACTTTTCACTTCGCATTTCTAGTATGCTTTGTCAGACTTAAGAAACTGTTACCATGCAACAATGTTTGAAGTTAAATATCCAGTCAAAAACCTGGGCAACTTATTTAGACAGTAATTACGAATGCATTGTTATAGTGAACAGACGACACAGTGTTGTACATTCTTGCAACAAGTTGCACGATTACGTAATGACTATCAGGCTTACATACATAGAACTTATACTGCTAATGAGATTTTAATGCAACATTTTGGTTTACTTGAAAAGATTTTATTTGAAGTACATTCGGTGAGATTAAAGATGACTTAGCATTTGGTTTCTTTGATAGCTACACGATTATATCACGACGCTATTAATATGTGACACAATTTACATTGTTGCTTTTGCGGTGTATCTGTTTTATATCTGCACAATTTTTCTGTATTATTCTGGAAAGTAAAACATGTTTTAGTAGTAACTTTTGTGGTATAGCTACAATGAGACAGCCTTTTTCGTAGCACAACAATACGTCACATTATAGTACTTTCTTGATCACGGTAAGGTACGTAATAACTACGATATATATGCGCAAAGCATTTCACTTTCGTACATTGACTTCAGCAGAACTTTGCTTACAGAGGACCATAACTACGACACTTCCACAGAATTGTCTTACAGCAAGACGCACATTTAGCGCTACAGGACATGCATTTGAGTGATTAATTTTGTACTTAAACCATTTATTTTTCAAGATTTTTGAATTACAAAGAAAGTTTTCCGTGATACATTTCATTCCATTGCTGTAATCTATAACACCTGAGGGTATAATTACATTAATCCTCAGGGGGGTACACGCTTACTTTGTGTATCATGTGTTTGGCAAGCACAAGGAGCCCTAGCTAATATGGTATTTGCTTACACAACTTTACACATCGGTACCATATTTCTCTAACACATAAATTACACAGCTCTCTGATCATTTAACTGAGAGAGACAAACATTTATTTTACTACATCAGTGACACATGTTTACATAATTACATTGTTGGATAACTGCACACTTACGAAATTGTATTTTGTCTGTACTTTGTGAACTGTTCATATTTTTTTGGAACCATTGTGATATTATGAGAGCTTTGAATGATATATTTGGTATGGGATCATGATTTTTAAAGTGCGATTGAAGTAGATGACACTATTGAAATGAGCAGAGAATTTTTTTAGGTTTTGAAATTATTGCAGAAAGCTACGACGTTTTTGAGATTTGGCTGAGTTTTTATGATGTTATTATTACGATGACAAAGTGTATTATGCTGTTGAGGTATGTTTATGATCAATAAGCTGATGCTGTATGAGGAATTTGATTATGCTACGTATTTATTATGATGAAATACTGAAGAAGTGTCGACGAATATGTATATGTGTAATAACATAAGGAATAATGAGTGGTGGTTAGGGACTCTGGTTTGTGAAAAAGGTTGTTGGAAACCAAGAATCGTACTTTAAGAGTTATGAAATGAGTGTACGTGTGTGAATGTATCACAATGCCACTGAAATTTTTTTGGACACTGTTGTATATATAGGATTTTGTTTCTGCAGATTCGTAACGTAAATATTTCGACCTATGAAATTTTATTTGTATCAAACTGTCACTGTAGCGGAAACTGATGTTGTAAATATTTCAGTAAGGAAGGTACGTCACTGTAAGCACCCAGCTGCGCGACAGTGGCCTGGAAAAAAGCCATTAACCTCGCTACTGACATTCCTTTGTAGAAAGCATCGCAAATATGACACGCTCAAACTTGAAAACATGATTACACTGTAGAGTTCTTAATTTATGATGAGAAACATTTCACATCTATTGTCTTGCTAGTTGAAAGATTGTTTACTGCATTATGAAATGCCATATGGCTAGTGAATGACGTTTCACGCCTTGCTTTGCCTATTTTGTTTAATATCTAGTTTCTAGCTGCACTGCAGCATTGGTTAAAATAAAATTTTATAGATGTACTAATATAGATATTTTATGCCTACAGATCCAGTAAATAATAAAATTTACGATCTACTTAAAAAAAAACGAAGGAGCACAAAAAGACATTTCCCTTGCTGCTTGAGCTTTGTCATGTTTAGATACTAGTTATTGCATTTGCTGCTGCTGTTTGCCAGACATAGTGCTACTAAATTTCACTTTGTATTACTCTGTGAAGCCAGTTTTACTACTGATTTATTTTTCTTTTTGCTGCACATTGGCTCATATTAGTTGTAATGTTGCATTTGTTTGGTAATTTACATTTACTGCTGCTTGCTTTGCCAACTTCCATGTTTTTGTCATTGCTGTTTGTGTTAATTGTTTTGTGCTGCTGCATTGCCTTGTCCCTTAGTGTATATACCTGAGCTCAGTAGATTTAAGTTAGCTTAAAAGGGGGGCAGACTATATAAGAGAATGAGTTGCGATGGATTGGAAGGAATGCATTGAGAAGTTATACGAAAAAAGTACAGAAAGCAGGTATAGATAGGACTTTTTGGAAATAATGAAGAATGAAGGGAGATCTCCGAGAAGTAAAGAAAGTTTTGTTCACAAAATACTGCAGTAAAACAAACCCCGTCCTTTCCTTGTGTTGTGTTTGTGTACCCTTGGGTATTTGTGTTCTTCCTGTCTTCATGTGTTTATCTGATGAGTGTTACATTGTAGAATTTTTCTGATAATATGTTATTTACTTTGTAAAGATGTTTAGATATTATTAATTCTGTTCTGTTTCAATGCTCATATGTGAAATTAATGTTTCGAAAACTATTCTCATTATTTTATATATTCACTTATGTCATAATTCGTGTAACACTGATGTATCTGTTTATTTCTATTCTTTTGTAAAGCCTGTACTACTACAAATTTATCTGCATTGCTATGTTCTTTAATGATGTATTTTGTACCTTTGTTATTGTATTCTCATGTTATAAAATTGTAATTGATACCAGTTCATCAAATTAAGTAACTTGTAAGCATTCATTTCACTGCATATATTTCTGTTGGTCATAGTAATGCACAATATGTGAGAAGTTGGGACTGTTAGTGTTTGCACGTGTGTTAATAATTCAGCAAGGTACTGGTTAACAACATTGCTGGTTCTAAGGACAATTCCAAAAACTTTGTGAGTGCACAAGTGGTGGTTTATGGACTTGCTATATTCTCCGCAAGACTCTTCGATGGTGATTGTGCACCTGCACAGTCGCAGCAGATGGCTGCTGGCCGTCTCTACAAGCACTGCAGTGGGTCTGCACCTTTGATGACCCACCAATACCATTATTTCTACAAGGGCTGCAGTGGATCTGCACCTTTAATGGCCCACCAATACCATTATTTCTACAAGGACTGCAGTGAGTCTGCATCTTTGATGGCCCTCCAGTACCATTATTTCTACAAGGACTGCAGTGGGTCTGCACCTCTGGTCCAATACCATTATTTCTACAAGGACTACAGTGGGTCTGCATCTTTGATGGCCCTCCAATACCATTATTTATACAAGGACTGCAGTGGGTCTGCACCTCTGGTGGCCCACCACTACCGTAATCTCTACCAGCACTACAGTGGGTCTGCTCTGTGACGACCTACCTGTCAATATTCTTCAGAACTTCGACTGACTCAGCAGTGGGTTTGCTCTGTTGTGGCCCATTACCCGTCTGCATGTCAAGAGTCAGCACTGTCTTTCTGTTGGAAGGACAACACTACTTCTTCAAGACTGCATGGAAATCCACTATTTCCATGTGCATTTTCTTTTACTGCTCAGACTTTGAGAAAAAAAAAACACTGCTATTTTACTGTGATGAACGATCAGGACTGTCTTTATGGACTGTGAGAAAATATTAGCTTTTGAACAACATTGTATCGATAAGTGTGTGCATTTGATTTCTTTGTTATTGTAATTATGAAATTTTTTTCAAATCTGTATTGGCCACTGCCCAAAACAATATGTAAAATTTTTTGTGGGGAGCATGGGGGCTATGTAAGTAGGCTGTTTAGGTTTTTATGTTGGTAACACCATATAGCGCGCTATATGAAAATCACTGGCTGGGCTGTGTGCAGTCTGTGGCTGGGTGTCATTGTTGGAATTTGCCATTGTAGTGTTGGGCAGTTGGCTGTTAACAGCACGTAGCGTTGCACAGTTGGAGGTGAGCCGCCAGCAGTGGTGGATGTGTGGAGAGAGATGGCGGAATTATGAGAGCGGATGATCTGGACAGAGACAGTAAATTTGTAAGACTGGATGTCATGAACTGATATATATAATATGACTTTTGAACAATATTAAGGTAAATACATTGTTTTTTCTCTATGAAAATCTTTCATTTGCTAACTATGCCTATCAGTAGTTAGTGCCTTCAGTAGTTTGAATCTTTTATTTAGCTGGCAGTAGTGGCGCTCGCTGTATTGCAGTAGTTTGAGTAACGAAGATTTTTGTGAGGTAAGTGATTTGTGAAACGTATAGGTTAATTTAGTCAGGGCAATTTTCTTGTAGGGATTATTGAAAGTCGGATTGCGTTGCGCTAAAAAAATATTGTGTGTCTGTTTAAGCACAGCCTTGTATAATTTTTCTAAGGGGACGTTTCAACGGTCCAAGACTTAAAAAACTGACAGAAAAGTGGTGTACCAGCTGCCTGCCGCATTCTGCCTGCCTCAACACCTTTAAAATTTTGCCCAGAAGTTTTGGCATGCGAACATATTAGTGTTTTTTATGCTTGGAGAGGAGCAGAGAATGGCAGTGGGAGAGAGACGAAACGGTAATAAATACTGGAAGACTGTGGTTCTGGTATAGAAAGAGCGAATGGGACAGTGGCAGAAAGGGAGGGACACATTGATTGACAATAACAGAACAGTGCTAGGAGAAGAGTGAAGCAAGCACTGCCTATGGGAGAGGAATAAAGAGAAGGATAAACTGGAAGTGGGTGAGAGCCAGGAATAATGAGAGACGGTCTATGACGATGACAGCGAGGAAGAGAAAGATAGTGAAAGAGACATCAGCGATGGGATCGAATGAACAGAGTAGTAGCAGTAAGAGAGAGCGAGAAGGAGGCGGTAATAGTAGGACAGAGCGGCTGTGGCTGTGAGACAGGAGACAGTGGCAGTTACAGAGACACAAAGAGATGATGACAGCGAGTCGGATGAAAGAGTGAGTGAGAGTGGGCAAGTCGGAGTGTATGAGTGTGAGCGACTTACAGTGATGGACTGACTAGTGGGTGTGAGCGAGTTACAATCAGGGAAGCGTGTGGGATTGTGAAGTGAGCTGCACGCCAAAAAGGTCCTGAGGAAGGTAGAATGAGGCATCTGGTAGCCCACTTTTCAGTCAGAGCCTTTTAAGTACGCATGAGCATGTCTGCCTTTTTTGTGCTCTGATAGGAGCATTTTTCTGCTGGTTTTGTTGTTTGCTTAACTTTCGTGACACGCTTCAAAGATTTCACGAGAGTATGGTATTTTTCCTGCTAGTGTTCTCGTGAAAGAGAGACGAAATACCTGAAAGCATTTAGGTATTTACATTTTACAAAATCTGGACAAAGAAACAGCCTACATTATACACAAATAAGAACATAGATAGATAAACTTTTTAATGAAATTGTTTCAACAGTGAATAAATCCGTCCTGTTTAACGAGAAATATAATTTTTATGTTATTTGGCATTTAGGAAGATAACAGTAACAAACGATAAAGTAAAAAGGCGCTTATGGAATATTCCGTCGATTCTTGGAGGAACAGAGACACGTTTAAAACTGAAGTGCACAGAACTGATGTTCCACAATAATATTTTTGTAGTTAGCTGTGAACCGGCTTACGGCCTTTCAAACCGTCCTCGCACAACTTAAGATTAAACAGATAGTCCTCACAACAAGAATGGGAGTTTGTAACTATACAAAGATTGTTTTTACAAAGATGAAGCAAAGGAAGGGAGATTAAGTTTAACGTCCCGTCGACATCGAGGTCGTTAGACACAGAGCACATGCTCGGATAGTGTCAAGGATGGGGAGGGAAATCGACCGTGTATCGACCGTGTCCTTTTAAAGGAACCATCCCGGCATTTACCTGGAGCGATTTAGGGAAATCACGGAAACCTGAATCAGGGTGGCCGAACGCGGCTTTGGACAGTCGTCCTCCCGAATGTGAGTCCAGTGTGCTAACCACTGCGCCACCTCGCTCGGTTTTTCACAAAGATATGTGACCCTTTTACAACTGTACGTCTATAGAAAAATCGCAAGCATAATGAAATACACAAAAAAGTTATGGACAAATGTACTTTATATTACATTACCTATACACAAATATTAAAAGTACAGACCAAAACAGTAAACATGTGAGTAATGGCACAGACTACATCGGTATACAGACAAAATAAGTGGTATACGTGGTGAACAGGCAAAAGTGGGACGGGGTGCCAGAACGGAGAAAGGAATGAATGGAATGTGGATTGGAAACAGTTATACTATAAGAAGCGATCAAAAAGCTTCTTTTCGATGGCTGTACAGCCCAAAATATGTATGCCAATCAGGAACAATCGTCGTGAGCGTTGAGGCAATCATTCCAACGACTCACCAGACTGAAGATAACCGTTTCCTAAAACACCACGTCCTGCTGCGTGAAGAAGGCCGCAAGTGCCTGCTGTTCATCTTCGTCCAGCAGAAATCGTTGATCTTTCAAGACCGTTTTGAGGGAACGAAGCTGTGAATCGCATGGGGAGAGATTAATACTCTAGACTCGGCTTGAGTGCCTCCCAGCTGAGTTGGATGGAGCTGAGCTGGACTCCCAGATCGACCGGCGACCTGTGCCAAATCACGACCGGCACAGAATTTGGTGCACAGTTCCACAATGGTGGTTTTCCACGGACGTGCAGCCCCATACACGTTCTTCATTCTCCGAAGGTGTCTACTGGCGTTTGTCCTTTGGCACTACGAAAATAATAACATCACGATGTTCATGTTCGGGTGATTTGGTAATAACATCGCCAAAGTTCACATTTTCGCATTTGTAGCACACACGTCAGATACACACGAATGCCACACCAATCTATTACCTACACGTTAGTGCTTACACATCCGCATCGGAGTTGCTCTACAGCAACGCCCTCAAACCGAAACTTTTTGATCTCCACTTATATTTACGACAAGCATATTATCTTATGGTGCTAAGTAGCAGCACCTAGTTAATACTGTATCTTTCTCACCAAATGATAATATGCTTGTTGTAAAGCGTGTAACTGTTCTCATCCACATATCATTGACTCCTTCCTCCATTTTGCGTGTAGTTGTAAAAGGTTTGGAGAAACAATCTTTGTACAGCTGTAAACTCTCACTGGTGTTGTCTGAACTATCTGTTTAGCCTATATCTCTGACGTCGATCTCTTGTAGAATTTTAGAACATGTTTTTTGCTCGCGTATCATGTCATTTCTGGAAACCCAGAATCTACTATGTAGGAATCAACATGGATTCCGGAAACAGCGATCGTGTGAGATCCAACTCGCTTTATTTGTTCATGAGACCCAGAAAATATTAGATACAGGCTCCCAGGTAGATGCTATTTTTCTTGACTTCCGGAAGGCGTTCGATACAGTTCCGCACTGTCGCCTGATAAACAAAGTAAGAGCCTACGGAATATCAGACCAGCTGTGTGGCTGGATTGAAGAGTTTTTAGCAAACAGAACACAGCATGTTGTTATCAATGGAGAGACGTCTACAGACGTTAAAGTAACCTCTGGCGTGCCACAGGGGAGTGTTATGGGACCATTGCTTTTCACAATATATATAAATGACCTAGTAGATAGTGTCGGAAGTTCCATGCGGCTTTTCGCGGATGATGCTGTAGTATACAGAGAAGTTGCAGCATTAGAAAATTGTAGCGAAATGCAGGAAGATCTGCAGCGGATAGGCACTTGGTGCAGGGAGTGGCAACTGACCCTTAACATAGACAAATGTAATGTATTGCGCATACATAGAAAGAAGGATCCTTTATTGTATGATTATATGATAGCGGAACAAACACTGGTAGCAGTTACTTCTGTAAAATATCTGGGAGTGTGCATGCGGAACGATTTGAAGTGGAATGATCATATAAAATTAATTGTTGGTAAGGCGGGTACCAGGTTGAGATTCATTGGGAGAGTGCTTAGAAAATGTAGTCCATCAACAAAGGAGGTGGCTTACAAAACACTCGTTCGACCTATACTTGAGTATTGCTCATCAGTGTGGGATCCGTACCAGATCGGTCTGACGGAGGAGATAGAGAAGATCCAAAGAAGAGCGGCGCGTTTCGTCACAGGGTTATTTGGTAACCGTGATAGCGTTACGGAGATGTTTAATAAACTGAAGTGGCAGACTCTGTAAGAGAGGCGCTCTGCATCGCGGTGTAGCTTGCTCGCCAGGTTTCGAGAGGGTGCGTTTCTGGATGAGGTATCGAATATATTGCTTCCCCCTGCTTATACCTCCCGAGGAGATCACGAATGTAAAATTAGAGAGATTAGAGCGCGCACGGAGGCTTTCAGACAGTCGTTCTTCCCGCGAACCATACGCGACTGGAACAGGAAAGGGAGGTAATGACAGTGGCACGTAAAGTGCCCTCCGCCACACACCGTTGGGTGGCTTGCGGAGTATCAATGTAGATGTAGATGTAGATGAAGTTGTCTGAGAAATAACTAAAAATCCGAAAGGAGGTTCACAAAACTGTACAAAAAAATATTGTGAAGGAAGAAGGGAGGAAGATTAAAATTTAACTTTCCATCGACAGTGCAGTTATTAGATATGCATAACAATCCGTGACTGAATACCATGTATTCCAATTTTTAATTAAAAAAGGCGCTATTTATTGCTTTCCAAATGTTGTTTGACGTGTTTGTAACCATATATTTTCTCCGAAAGATAAACGTAGATGTTTCGATATGTTTGGACGACACTTTTCCTCTTTCAGTTCTTAGCAGTGTGGAGGATTTATAACACGACAAGAAAATCCGCTAGAAATTTGGTTTGGTAATTAATAAGATCTATTATCATCGCTCCTGACCACTTTCTGTTACTATATTTCGATTTTTTTTGTAAAAAGGATTATTCCTCGTAACCTCACTTTCACGGTTCAGGTGGTAAACTGGCCGTAAGACAACCCTCACAACACAGTTTTTTAAGCGAAAACGACCACTCGTAACAGGCGAGACTTAGAACAGGAATGATACGTCAGGGTCACGGCAGTAGACTAACTTACACGAATAAGCTATTGAGAAAAGAAAGTCGCTCGTGTACAATAGCTTTTATCCTCATCTTCAAGTACATTATCGGCACCTGCATCAGTAGATATTAAAATTTTATAAATGACAATCTGTCCGATACGCCGGAGCTGAGACAATAGGCTGCACTTGGCCTGAATTTTCGTTTGCTTATATCGAACTTCATAATTTATTTTCCACTAAATAGTAACATAGAAGTCAATCACTAGCGCATTTTAATACAACATAGCTTGTCATGTTATTGATACGTTCCATAAGGTACGCTTTTCTGTCGTCATTATTAAAACCAATTTTGCAGATTTTTCTGTAGAATACTTCCGCAACATTGGGAAGTCAAATGATGTTGTGCTACAAGATATCACACAATGCTTACCTTCAAATGTTTTTAGCGTAAGTCTTGTATTACAACCAGGAGATATTACAGTGAAAATAAGTCTAGCTATCACATCACTATTGTTCGTTTAGCACAATTAGCACAGTTAGCATATGGAATCAAATTCACACCTAAATTACTCTTCTAAAGTCAGAATTTATGTTTTTTCTCTTGTATTTTTGAATGTACTTCGTATGTAGTACTATATGCTAAAAAAAATGCAATTCCTTAACGCTTGGTGCTCCACAGCTTTAACATATCTTAAAGGACATATTTTTAAACACCATGCACTGCACTTAAAATGTTTATTATGCAAACTGGTATTCAGATGTATAAACCATTGTCAGCGTCATCTGATAAGAAAAACAAACAGCCGCATATATATCTATTTCTAAAACAAGACAGCTGTATACATAGTAGCAGAAACATAAATGTTCTTACATTATTTATCTCTACATCAATGACATGCACGTCGGTTATTAACACTATACGATGTTCAGCTTATGTGCATCTACACAGTCCAGCCCCTTTTATGAAACCAACATCGATATTTGTCAACGTACATAACCACTCACACATGGCCGGTGGCATCACTAGCAATGGAGGGCATATAAAGCATATCAGGCAGGGTATATGGAAAACAGTGCAGTTGTTATCGTAATGCAGTAATGGAGCAATTAATCTGACAACTGAAGGGCATAATCATTGGGTTTTGGGACAAGGGTGCAAGCATTACTGAAACCGCTAAGTTGGTAAAATGTGTGGTGCCACAGTTCAAGTACTGTTCATGGTAAAATGGCAGTGTCCGAAGCTGGCGCCGAGGTAACTGTGCTGAACCACAGGCCATAGATCACAGGGGTGAACAATGGCTGCAGAGACGCATATGGGCAAATAGATGTGCAACTGTTGAGACGGCAAAAACTCAAATAGATGAACTGAGGTACTATCAACAGTGTCTCCTCAACGACTATTCAGTAAACGTTGTTATGTATAGGCCTCAGAAGCAGGTGCCTGGTTCATGCACCCATGCTGATTGCTGTTCATTGGCTCTGAAGGCTGGAATTTGCATGCCATTACCATAACTGGACGTCCCCTGAGTGGTGACAGATGTAGTTTCCGGATGACCCACGTTTTATGCTCCTTCAGACAGATGGCTGTTGGTGTGTACAGAGTGAAATGTCTGAAAGCGAATATCCTGCAATAGTCCTTGGAAGGATCCAGGCCAGAGGAGGTGGAGTTATGTTTTGGGAAATGTTTTCATGGCATTCACTGGGTGATCAAACAAGTATGCCTCTATACTAGCGGACCATGTCCACCCATAAATGTAGTTTTGTTTACCCTCAGTTTGATGGCATCTACCAGCAGGACAACGCAACATGTCAGACAGCTTGCAGTGTATGCTCTTGGTTTGAAAAGCACCAGTAGGAGTTTATCACACACATCTGGCTACCATACTTCCTGGATTTAAACCCAGTCGAGAATCTGTGGCACCACCTCGATTGGGCTATTTTCATCATGGATCCTTAGCTGAGAAACCTAGTGCAGGTGGCCACGGCATTGGAATCGGCATGGCTCCACGTCTCTTTTGGTACTTCTAGAACATCACTGACTGTTTTTCTGCAGGAGATTATTCAGGATTTTGACAGGTGGTCACATTAATGTGTCTGGGCGGTGTAGAAAGCAAACAAATATGTGAATACCTAGAACCCAATTTCAGCCTTGTGTATGTTAATACAATAGGATATGAAATATGTCCTACCTCACAGTACACATGTTGTCATGTTACTACTATCAAATCTTAGGCACTGACAGTTCTTGATCATATCTGACATAACTGTCATATGGTATAAACATGCACCTGACAGGTGAAAGAGTCTACATTACATGTCTTTTGTTATTTCTAAGATCATATTCATATACCTATCTGACATGCATTCATATATGTCAAATTAATATATGGGGTAGAACATACGAAAGGTATACATACACAGCAGCCTGTGTTCTGTGTGGTAGGACGAATTTCATTGCCTATCGTATAAACGTAATTGTGTTCTAGGTACCCACATAGCCGTTTGCTTCCTAGATGCACATCAAGCTGAACACAAAACGTAAGTAGACTTATGTTTCTTCTGTTATGTATACAATTGTCATGTTGTAGTAACTGATGTACATGTAGTTGTTTGTTCCTCTGTATCAGATGCCATTGACGGGCTATACACCCGAATAAAGGTGTGGCTAATAAAAATTTTAAATTCAGCTCATGGTGTTTGGATGACGTCCTTTAATAAATGCAGTTCGTTTATCAAATGTACGTTAATCATCTAGTTTAACTATTTGCATAATTATGAAATTGAGCTGTGAAAGAAAAAGGGGTAAAGCAGGTGGTACACTTCGATTCGTTGGTGGGATGCTAGGAAAATGCAACCAGTCTATCAAGGAGCCTGCTTATAAAACACTCCTGAGACCACTGCCAGAATATTGCTGAAATGTGTGTGACCCATTCCAGTTAGGACTTGCAGGAGATATTAATCTTTGTAAGTAGGTTGTTTAGGTTTTTATGTTGGTAACGCAACGTAGCGCTCTGTATGAAAATCACTGACTGTGCTGTGTACAGTCTGTGGCTGATTTGCATTGTTGGAATATTTGCTATTGTAGTATTGGGCAGTTGGATGTCAACAGCGCGTAGCGTTGCGTAGTTGGAGGTGAGCCGCCAGCAGTGGTGGATGTGGGGAGAGAGATGACAGAATTTTGAGAGGGGACGATCTGGACGTGTGTCCGTCAGAAAAAGGAAATTTGTAAGACTGGATGTTATGAATTGATATATATATATATATATATATATATATATATATATATATATATATATATATATCACGACGTTTGAACACTATTAAGGTAAATACATTGTTTGTTCTCTATCAAAATCTTTCATTTGCTACCTATGCCTATCAGTAGTTAGTGCCTTCAGCAGTTAGAATCTTTTATTTATCTAACAGTATTGGCGCTCGCTGTATTGCAGTAGTTTCAGTAACGAAGACTTCCGTGAGGTAAGTGATTCATGAAAGGTATAGGTTACTGTTAGTCAGGGCCATACTTTTGTAGGGATTATTGACAGTCAGATTGCGTTGCGCTAAAAGAAGTATTGTGTGTCAGTTTAGTGTTGCTCAAAATAAGTAAAGAGAGAAATATCTGAGTACGTTCAGTTTTGCTCAGCTGTTTGAAAGTCAAATAACGTAAGAGGTTTACCAGCACAGTAATTCATAAATGTTTCTAAGGGGATGTTTCAACTTATACAAAAAAGAGCAGGGAAGAATGGTCACAGATTTGACTGACCTGTGGAAGAGACTCGAGTAAGTGATGAAGAAACTGAAATGGCGGACACTTGAAGAGAGGCATAAACTATGACGGGAAAATATTTGTGTGGTGTGTGTTCTTTTGCACATGTCCGAAAGAACAGACACCAATTTTTGATTCAACGGCTGTATATGTACATGATGTAAGAGAAATTCAGACCTCAGACAAATTTTCACTTGTCGTCATTGGATTTATCTCAATGCCTAATTGTAACTGAACTCTCAATTTCTCTTACAACATGTATACACTGATCAGCTGGAACATTATGACCACGACTTACTGTCGACACAAACCAGTCCAGGCGAAAGCAGTCTCACCTAGCGAGGAATGACTGCTAGTCAGACACACGCACGGTTCATGTAGTACCAGTGAGTGTGCTGTCCACGTGTAGAATAGGGAAGGCATGCAATCCACCTGAGTTTGACCGAGGGTAGATTGTAATGGCCCAGAGGCTCGGAACGAGCATTTTGGAAACTGCATGACATGTCGGGTGTTCTAGGGGTGCTGTGGTGAGTGTCTTCAGCACGTGGCGATACCAAAGTGAAACCACGTCCAGTCGTCGTGGGGTTGGGCAGCTACCCTTCATTATAGATGGCAAATGTCGTAGGCTGGGCAAACTGATAAAACAGGACAGGTGGCTAATTGTGGCGGAACTAACATCAGATTTTATGCTGTACAGAATACAAGTGTGTTTGAACACACAATGCACTGAACACTTAACAATGCGCCTCTGCAGCTGACGACCCAATATTGGCAACTACGACTGAAATGGGCAAGTGAGCATCATCACTGGATGTTAGCGCAGTGGCAGAGCGTCGCATGGTCTGTAGAATCTCGATACCTTTTCATCATACTGATGGGAGGGCGCGAATCTGTCGTCTTCCAGGGGAACAGCTGCTTGACACCCGTACTGTGGAGCGGAGACAAGCTGGCGACGGCTCCATTATGCTCTGGAGAACATTCACGTTTGCATTCATGGCTCCAGTGGAGCTCGTGCAAGGCATCATGATGTCCAAGGAGTATCGTACAGCGATTGCAGACCACGAACATCCGTTCATGACGATAGTGTTTCCTGAGGGCCGTGGCATTTGTCAACAAGAAGTGTGATGGTCTGGTTCGAAGAACATAGTGGCGAGTTTCAGTTGATGTACTGTCCCCACAACTCGCCAGATCTGATTCCAACTGAACACATCTGGGATGTGATCGAACGTGGCTTCAGAGACCATCACACCTCTTCACAGAATGTACGGGAATTAGGTGGCTTGTGTGCGCAGAGGTGGCGCCTCCCCCCTCCAGCGGCCTACCAAGGCCTCATTGCTTCCCTGCCACGATGCGTCGCCGCTGTTATCCGTGCCAGGGTGGACATATTAGGTAAGTGGTCACAATGTACTCTCTGATCAGTGTGTATAGGGGCCCTATATCATCAAAAAACGTTGCCCGTTCTTTTGGACACGTTCTAAAGAATAGACACCACATGTATGCACCTTGACCATGAGTAATGATTGCTTCAGCGCGTTGCAGGCTATGTCTGAACTCTACCTGGAATCAGGTGAAGCTGCGAGCAATGAGGACAATACAAGGTAGTGTTCGTGTGTGAAAAGTTGAAAATTTGGGCTGGATGGAAAACGTGCTCAGATAACTGAATCAGTTAAGGTGACCACTTGCATAAAGCAAGAAATCTGGGTTCGAACCCTGGTCCAGTGCAAATTTTCACCTTGGCCTCTGGATTTACTTGTGAACTTCTCTTACATCATATCCCGTGAAAGCCTAATTATGAAGTTTCAAGAACCAGTATTAAGTGAGGAATCTAGGACCCCTATATACAGGGTGGTCCATTGATAGTGACCGGGCCAAATATCTCACGAAATAAGCATCAAACGAAAACACTACAAAGAACGAAACTCGTCTAGCTTGAAGGGGGAAACCAGATGGAGCTATGGTTGGCCCGTTAGATGGTGCTGCCATAGGTCAAACGGATATCAACCGCCTTTTTTTGAAAATAGGAACCTCAATTTTTTATTACATATTCGTGTACTACGTAAAGAAATATGAATGTTTTAGTTGGACCACTTTTTTCGCTTTGTGATAGATGGCGCTGTAATAGTCAAAAACGTATAAGTACCTGGTATCACGTAACATTCCGCCAGTGAGGTTGGTATTTGTTTCGTGATACATTACCCGTGTTAAAATGGACCGTTTACCAATTGCGGAAAAGGTCGATATCGTATTGATGTATGGCTATTGTGATCAAAATGCCCAGCGGGCGTGTGCTGTGTATGCTGCTGGGTATCCTGGACGACATCATCCAAGTGTCCGGACCGTTCGCCGGATACATACGTTATTAAACAAAACAGGAAGTGTTCAGCCACATGTGAAACGTCAACCACGACCCGCAAAAAATGATTATGCCCTTTTTTTATAAGTAGGTGTTTTAGCTGCTGTCGTGGCTAATCCGCACATCAGTAGCAGACAAATTGCACGAGAATTAGGAATCTCAAAAACGCCGGTGTTGAGAATGTTACATCAACATCGATTGCACCCGTACCATGTTTCTATGCACCAGGAATTGCATGGGGACGACTTTGAAGGACGTGTACAGTTCTGCCACTGGGCACAAGAGAAATTACGGGACGATGACAGATTTTTTGAACGAGTTCTATTTAGCGACGAAGCGTCATTCACCAACAGCGGTAATGTAAACCGGCATAATATGCACTACTGGGCAACGGAAAATCCACGATGGCTGCGGCAAGTGAAACATCAGAGACCTTGGCCTGTTAATGTATGGTGCGGCATTATGGGAGGAAGGATAATTGTGAAAGGGTACAGTATCGCACGACATTGAAAATAGGTACAACTTACTTCATTATTTTTGTCAGAACAACACTTTTTTTTGTAAAATAACTCAATTTCAATTAATACAGCGAAGCTGGATACCAGTGTGGGAAAGAATGACAATTTATTTATTTAATTGATCACATGTGCACTCCCACAAAATAAATCCCTACATCCAGTTTGGTGAGATCTGTGAAATGGATGAATGTATGGTCGTCTGCTAACCGAGATAGTGAATGTGAATATATGATCATCTTTGAGACGATCCTTTGGCCACCTTTGGTGGGACCAAAGAGATGAAATTTACCAGAGCCTTGAGCGCCTGAAATGTGGCTGACCAATACGATAGCAAGGTGCTTCCCCCACCTCGACAGAGATGGGAGAGGACCTCGAGAACGGCTATGTTTCAGCACTCTGCCGCTGGATCTTGTGCCGTTAAGACCTGTTTTAGTTGTGCTTCGTAATGATGAAAGAGTGGAGACATGCTACGCATGTGGAATATTTAAGAGTAGTTTGAAATAATAATTTCTCTATTTCAGGAACTTTTGTGGGGAGAATTAAATGTCAGGCAGGTGATATTAAAGGGATTGTAGTAATCTTCAGAAGTGACCAACGGTCACAATGAAACCACGTGTAGCAATAAGTTGAAATACTTCCGTGTGCTTAAGTTAAGCTGAATTATTAGCGTGTGTACAACGAGTTGAAATATTTAAGAAATAGCGTGTGTACCATAAGTTGAAATATTTAAGAAATGGCGTGTGCAGGACTTGAAATTAGAGACGAGTACTTTCACGTGGTGAGTACTGTGTGAGTCTCAATCTGTGTATGAGACAAAGGATAAAGAGAAGTACTCGTCCATGGTATCAGTTGAGGACTCGCGTGTGTGATG
Organism: Schistocerca piceifrons; assembly: GCF_021461385.2. Classification (NCBI taxonomy): domain Eukaryota; kingdom Metazoa; phylum Arthropoda; class Insecta; order Orthoptera; family Acrididae; genus Schistocerca; species Schistocerca piceifrons. Next base: position 298,903,858 of record NC_060143.1, read on the forward strand.
TTCTTAATATTACTTTGCGTGATATGATTCCGTGTGACACTTGATTCAAACTCTGAGAGAGAAGCAAGGTGAGTCGGCCGTCTATCCAGCAACGCCACTTGGCTTGCATTGCACAGGAAGACGTGCAAATATCTCCAGAGTTCATAGTAGGAAAGTAGAATTACAAAGTGGGGCAGTGTCGTGTGAAACTGGGATAAATACTAATTGAAGTGGGAAAGCTGAAAGTGATAATGTTGTGACTATTCTCTGTGAAGTATTTCTTGTTGTAGTGTGGTGTATGTCATGTAATTTGGGTATGTGTGGTTTGCATGGGAGAGTAGCGAGGTAGTTTCAAAAGATTAGTGGGTTATGCTTGTTCCTTCGGTACCGCTCGGTCTGGAGGAAAGTTTCGTGATGATGATTGTGAGAGTCGAAGTGTGAGGTATAATAAAAGATCCACCATCCTATCCAGAAAGTGCACTGTAGCGTTAAAATAATTACGAGACCATAATATAGAGATTCACCATTGTAAAGCCATGCCCACTGGGCGGAATTTCTTATGTGTTATTGTTGTAGGTTGTAGAATTTGTGTGTTTAGGTTAGAGAATTTATCGGAATAAATAAGATAGTGAAAAGAAAAGGATTGATGGACTTTTCCTTCGAATTGTATGTTGTCATAATGTCCCGAATTTATAATGTGTGCGCCATTCATATCCAGTGCGGTGGCCACGTGTTGACAAAAGCCGTTAAATAAAAGACAAAAAGAAAATGTGGTATTGCCAGTGCGTAGTGTACAGTCAGAGTTCTGTAAATTACTGATAGTCAGAAGCGTGTTTCCGTTGCGTATTAATCATATAGGAGGATAACTGGTAACTTAAGTGTGAGTACTAGAGTTCATGTTACTCGATAAATAAGAATGAATCCACTCGCTTGGCAGACCACTCATCTTGCAGGCCTGACTGCTTGATGCCACAGTATGAGCAAGGCATGTGGGTGCCTCTCAATTGGACCCCATTTTATCGATGGCAATCTAAATGGTGCAATGTATGCTGATTTCCTAGGTAATGTTCTACCGATGTTACTACAAGATGTTTCAGTGCATGACAGAATGGCGATGTACTTCCAACATGATGGATGTCCGGCACAGCCGGCCGGAGTGGCCGAGCGGTTAAAGGCGCTGCAGTCTGGAACCGCACGACCGCTACGGTTGCAGGTTTGAATCCTGCCTCGGGCATGGATGTGTGTGATGTCCTTAGGTTAGTTAGGTTTAAGTAGTTCTAAGTTCTAGGGGACTTATGACCACAGCAGTTGAGTCCCATAGTGCTCCGAGCCATTTGAACCATTTTTTGATGTCCGGCACATAGCTCGCGTGCGGTTCAAGCGGTATTGAATAGCATATTTCATGACAGATGGATTGGCCCGTACGTTCACCGGATCTGACGTCGTCGGATTTCTTTCTGTGCGGAAAATTGAAGGATATTTACTATCGTCAATGCATGTGCGAACGTTACGGAAGGCGAACTACTCGCTGTTGAGAGGAATGTCGTTACATGTATTGCCAAATGCATTGAGGTTGACGGACATCATTTTGAGCATTTATTGCATTAATGTGATATTTACAGATAATCACGCTGTAACAGCATGCGTTCTCAGAAATGATAAGTTCACAAAGGTACATGTATCACATTGGAACAACCGAAATAAAATGTTCAAACGTACCTACGTTCTGTATTTTAATTTAAAAAACCTACCTGTTACCAACTGTTCGTCTAAAATTGTGAGCTATATGTTTGTGACTATTACAGCGCCATCTATCACAAAGCGGAAAAAGCGGTCCAACTAAAACATTCATATTTCTTTACGTACTACACGAATATGTAATAAAAATGGGAGTTCCTATTAAAAAAAACGCGCCATCTAGCGGGCCAGCCATAGCGCCATCTTGTTTCCCCCTTCAAGCTAGACAAGTTTCGTCCTTTGTAGTTTTTTTCGTTTGACGCTTGTTTCGTGAGATATTTGGTCCAGTCACAATCAATGGACCACCCTGTTTATCACGAACTGCATAAGACAAGATTGGACTACTTGCAGCACGCACAGATGTGTTAAAGCAATCATTACCCCTAAGCTTCATACGCAGATGGAATGAGAAAATGCCCTAATAAATGGCACAGTGGGAAGTACCGCCTGCCCCATCTGGCCGCACATGGGATCTGGATGCCTCCACCAACCTCCACACCTATAAATCCCTTATCCGGCATATCCCCTCCTACCTTTTACAAATCCCTTCAAATCCGAGAACGCCATGCGCTCCGCCTCGCCTATCGCATCTGTCTCTCCTCCCCCACGTGGATCCTATATGACCCTGTTCCGTTCCCGCACCTCCTTATCTTCCTTGAATGGATACGGATTCTCTACACCTCGCGCACACTTGATCCCCCTCACCCGCTTGTCTCTCCCATCCTCTCCCACCCTCGTCCACTGCCATGCCTGCATCCCCAAATCCCACCTGCTCTCCATCTCTCCACTCTCCATACTCTCGCCCAAGATGGCTTCCTACAACTCCCCCTCCCTGATGATTCCCTCATCCCCTCCATTGACCCCTCCTACCAACTTTGATCCTCCTCTACCGCACCCTGTGTTTTTTTCCTGAGGGCACCCTTTCTCCCTTCTCTCCCCCCTCCCTTCCTCCCTCCCTCCTCCTCCAGGCTTCCCCTACCCCTACTACCTTCTTTCCTCCCCCTCCCATCTCCTCTGCCACTGGCATCTACACACTCCCCTCTCCCTCCTCCCCCCATTTTCTCCTTTTGGCAGGTCCCCGGACTCGTACACGTATAGTGAACTTTCGCGCACTGGAGATCATCACCTAGTGTTTGTGTGTGCCGTCGTGTTCGTGCTCAAGTTTTCCAGTGTTTAATCGTTTGTGCTCCAATGTTCGCGTGTGTCATCTGTCATCTCTGTGCGTGTCCACGTGTCTGAACATTTTTATTTTGGACTCTGCACCCGTGAACGGCTCCGTATGTTTTAATTTTGTAGGTCTACGTTTGTATATCCAACATGTCTGTTCTGCGATTGTCTTCTTTTGTAACAGTAGTTTTATCTGTGATCGCAGAGCGGCGTAGTATGCCGCTGCTGGCCTCCCTGTATCAGATGTGAAAGAAAAAAGTACCGTCTGCCATAGATTTCATGGTGGTTTATAGAATTTAGGTATAGACGTAAATAATATCAAATCACGTTAACGTGCTACCCTTCTGAATGTAACAAGTGTTGCATTTGTGCCTGTAAATGTATTTAAGAAAAATTATTTATATTGTATGTGAAATACAAACAGGCGTCAAAACGTGGATTGAAAGTTCCAGATAGTGGAGTGTCCCAGAATAGCGTCCTTGTCCTTTGTGACAGATATCTGTAAATGCGTAATTTACAACTGATACCGTAAACGAAACAGGGATGACTCAGCTATAGAGCAGCTTCTGATATGACAGAAATAGGATGTGCATGCAATTATTCAGAAAACCAGGGCATGTCGCCATCTTTAGCCCCTGCAAATATCAAAAACGTATCTGCTCTCTCCAGGACACTTGACATTCCAGTAAACATCGTGGCTCCCCACCTCGAATGGGTGATGATAGTGTCTTAAAACAGTAATAATAGTTACTATACATCGTGTGTATGTATTGACACTGTCTTCTAACATTTAGCTGCAAAGTAGTTATTACAGCAGATTTCCACAATAGTGTGGACCTGTATTTTCAAAATAATTACCACGTATATCCCCATTTACCCAGTCTCTCTTTGTAGTTAAGCCTTCATCGTCAGTTTTTCCCACTCACTGTCTTGATATGTCTCTGTTTCACTGCCTCCTTTTTCTCCCATTGATTTATCGTATATCTCACTGTCACTGTTGTCTCTCTCATTTTCTGTGTCTGTTTTTGTCTTTCTTTCTCACTGCCACTGTCTCCACCATACCTTGTTAGCTTAAAAATTCTGGGAGGTCCAATATACGTTTTCCCCTACTCCCAAGTGTTTAAAATTTCGGTCAAAAATGCGTCATCCCTAATCCCTTTGTGTTAAAGTTTGCCAGTGTGGAAGGGTCCAGATCCCCCAACCCTATGAACGGCCTCTAAGCATCAGTATTTTTCGTTTCCACTGTGTCCTCTCTCTTTTGCTCCCTTTGCTTTTATTTCCGGCTTTCCGGCTGGTCCTGGCGGAGGATCGAGTCCTCCCTCGGGCATGGGTGTGTGTGTTTGTCCTTATGATAATTTAGGTTAAGTAGTGTGTAAGCTTAGGGACTGATGACCTTAGCAGTTAAGTCCCATAAGATTTCACACACACATTGCTTTTATTTCGTCCCCTTCTCTCTCTCTTTTACTGTCATTGACTCTCGCTGACCATCAGTATCTCCTCTCTGTCTCCCGCTGCTATTGTCTTCATCCATCTCTCTTTATCTTTCACTGCCACTTTGTCTCTGCCATCGTCACAGTCTCATCTTTCTTTTTCTTCCACTGGTACTGTCTGCTCCCTCTTTCAGCACATAAAAGCGCGAATATGTTCGTATGCCAAAATTTTTGGTGTGGTATGCGGAACGATGATTGAGGCGACCGGCTCCCCACTTTTCTGTCAAAGTCTTTTAGACAGAAATATTTTCGCCTTTTTTGTGTTCCGACAGGAGAATTTTTCCTTTGGTTCGCTTCTTTTCCCTGCTACAGCAGGGTGCTCTACTCATAACAAGCGAATTCTACAGGTAAGTAAAATTTTGACCCCTTATTTATGTACTGTCTTATATCTTTGATACTTATAAACAACAATTAAAATGCGTAGTATAAGATTAACACAAAATCGTTCGGCATACGTTTTTTTCTGGTTATTTTGTTCATCGATGGCAATACACGCGAGAACGTCAGGCTTATTATTAAGTATCTTAAAATTGTAAAAAAAGTTTATTAGAAATACTTTACTGAATTTTTGGTCCTTCCAGTTTTACGTAATTTTTGGCAGTCACTTTAAGTTCTTTTCAGGCAGATGATGACTCTACTTGGCTATTTTTTGTAATGCCGTAATACATTGGGCATATTTTATAGCCTGAAATACCTATTATTGAGAGACAGCACGTTATATAGTTTTATTGGTAAAAACTTGTTAACCGGATTTCTGCGCGCAGTATTGTGGAATAACATATTGGTAGGGTGTACTGTCCTGCACGGATCGATTTTGCAAAAACAAAGGAATTCCCACACTGGTGCTTGGGTATGAGACCACAGAAAAAAACGTCCAGAGTGCAGAGCTGCAAAATGGAGTTTTCAAGGAGAACTAGAATTACTGCAATTGAAGAGGGCGCGTATTTGAGTTTGGTGAGGGTGAGGGAGGGGAGCATCATGTGGGACATGATTGACCACCTCCCCCCCTCCCCACCCCCGCCCTCGCTTCCCAAGAAATATTTTACTGTAAGCGTTTACGTTTATCAATTTCTAAGTTTCTCTGTTTATTTTTGGAAGAAAGTAGCATGAAAAGAGTTTAAAAATAGCAGGGCTTCTAGAAAATTACAATCTTATGCTTAACACACTATACTTTTCAGTTGCTTTTCCGAGAAACTTCCCACGTGGATGCGCTTACATCCTGAGAAAACATTCTAGGCAGGAAAAGGCTGGCCGTACCTGATGTCAACAACAAATCTATCAAATATCGAAATAATCAGCAGCCAGTCGCATAAAAGAAATTTTATTTCTTTAACTGGTTTCAGGTGCTTAGTGCCTTTCTTCAGGGCGTGTCGCAATAAACTCATCAATAATGCAGTAGTTATAACCTTATGAATAAGGGCAATAAGCGCCTGAAACCAGTTAAGGAAATAAAATTTCTTTTATGCAACTTGCTGCTAATTATTTCGATGTATACAATTACAGTTCAAGAAGATGGGTAAAATACTAAAATATGACATAGTTCGTGAATCTATAGGTAGAACCAGCAAACCGCTCGAAGCTGAGTAAAGACTGATATTAACGGAAAGACCCTCCATGAAGAAATACACGACAGAAAGACTTACCCGATCGGAACTGAAAACGACAGAAAGAAATGGTATTCCCTCCATTTACAAGCTCACAATGTCATAGTCTGCAGACTTGGGTTCACAATTTTGTGCTAAGTGCTGCTCTGATAATAGTGAGTGCACATTTCAGTTTTACATTGTGTAAGTTATGATTTTATGAGTTTTGTGTCAGTTTGTCGTTACTAAAGTTTTTAAATGAATGGCATGGTATATACCTCTAAATATTTCCGGCGAGTGCTTTCCAAATGACGTAGTTCTCTGAAATGCGATTTCTTGCAAATTATGCTACCCTGAGGTGGGATAGCACGTGTACAGTTGGCTGTAGTATCGCATACGCAAGATATAGAAGGGCAGCGCATTGTTAGACCTGTCATTTGTACTCAGATGATTCATGTGAAAAGGTTTCCCATGTGATTGTGGTCGCACGGCGAGAATTAACAGACTTTGAACGCAGAATGATAGTTAGAGCTAGACGCATGGGACATTACATTTCGGAAATCGTTAGGGAATTCACTTTTCCGACATCCACAACGTCAAGAGTGTGCCGAGAACCCTGTATTTCAGGCATTATCTCTCACACGGACAACGCAGTGGCCGACGCCCTTCACTTATCGACCGACAGCCGCGGCGTCCGCGTAGAGTTGTCACTGCTAACAGGCAAGCACCATTGCGTTAAGGGGACTACACCCTTCCTATCTAACCCATGTTAATTTAGGCAAGTATTTGACCCATTTCTGAAAAACTATTTGATGCAGGACCTTAATATTTTTACTGTATGTTGTTGTTGTTGTTGTGGTCTTCAGTCCTGAGACTGGTTTGATGCAGCTCTCCATGCTACTCTATCCTGTGCAAGCTTCTTCATCTCCCAGTACTTACTGAAACCTACATCCTTCTGTATCTGCTTAGTGTATTCATCTCTTGGTCTCCCTCTACGATTTTTACCCTCCACGCTACCCTCCAATGCTAAATCTGTGATCCCCTGATGCCTCAGAACGTGTCCTACCAACCGGTCCCTTCTTCTTGTCAAGTTGTGCCACAAACTTCTGTTTTCCCCAATCCTATTCAATACCTCCTCATTAGTTATGTGATCTACCCATCTAACTTCAGCATTCTTCTGTAGCACCACATTTCGAAAGCTTCTATTCTCTTATTGTCCAAACTATTTATCGTCCATGTTTCACTTCCATACATGGCTACACTCCAAACAAACACTTTCAGAAACGACTTCCTGACACTTAAATCTATACTCGATGTTAAGAAATTTCTCTTCTTCAGAAACGCTTTCCTTGCCATTGCCAGTCGACATTTTATATCCTCTCTACTTCGACCATCATCAGTTATTTTGCTCCCCAAATAGCAAAACCCCTTTACTACTTTCCTAATCTAATTCCTTCAGCATCACCCGACTTAATTCGACTACATTCCATTATACTCGTTTTGCTTCTGTTTATGTTCATCTTATATCCGCCTTTCAAGACACTGTCCATTCCGTTCAACTGCTCTTCCATGTCCTTTGCTGTCTCTGACAAAATTACAATGTCATCGGCGAACCTCAAAGTTTTTATTTCTTCTCCATGGACTTCAATACCTACTCCGAATTTTTCTTTTGTTTCCTTTACTGCTTGCTCAATATGGAGATTGAATAACATCGGGGAGACGCTATACCCTGTCTCACTCCCTTCCCAACCACTGCTTCCCTTTCGTGCCCCTCGACTCTTATAATTGCCATCTGGTTTTTGTACAAATTCTAAATAGCCTTTCGCTCCCTGTGTTTTACCCCTGCCGCCTTTAGAATTTGAAACAGAGTATTTCAGTCAACATTGTCAAAAGCTTTCTCTAAGTCTACAAATGCTATAATCTTATCTTATAAGATAAGTCGTAAGGTCAGTATTGCCTCACGTGTTCCAACATTTCTACGGAATCCAAACTGATCTTCCCCGAGGTCGTCTTCTACCAGTTTTTCCATTCGTCTGTAAAGAATTCGTGTTAGTATTTTGCAACTGTGACTTATTAAACTGATAGTTCGGTAATTTTCACATCTGTCAACACCTGCTTTTTTTGGGATTGGAATTATTATATTCTTCTTGAAGTCTAAGGGTATTTCGCCTGTCTCATACAACTTGCTCACAAGATAGTAGAGTTTTGTCAGGACTGGCTCTCCCAAGGCCGTCAGTAGTTCTAATGGAATGTTGTCTACTCCCGGGGCCTTGTTTCGACTTAGGTCTTTCAGTGCTCTGTCAAACTCTTCACGCAGTATCATATCTCCCATTACATCTTCGTCCTCTTCCATTTCCGTAATATTGTCCTCAAGTACATCGCCCTTGTATAGACCCTCTATATACTCCTTCCACCTTTCTGCTTTACCTTCTTTGCTTAGAACTGGGTTTCCATCTGAGCTCTTGATATTCATACAAGTGGCTCTCTTTTCTCCAAAGGTCTCTTTAATTTTCCTGTAGGCAGTGTCTATCTTGCCCCTAGTGAGATAAGCCTCTACATCCTTACATTTGTCCTCTAGCCATCCCTTCTTAGCCATTTTGCACTTCCTGTCGATCTCATTTTTGAGACGTTTGTATTCCTTTTTGCCTGCTTCATTTACTGCATTTTCATATTTCCTCCTTTCATCAATTAAATTCAATAGATCTTCTGTTACCCAAGGATTTGTTCTAACCCTCGTGTTTTTACCTACTTGATCCTCTGCTGCCTTCACTATTTCATCCCTCAAAGCTACCCATTCTTCTTCTACTGTATTTCTTTCCCCCATTCCTGACAATTGTTCCCTTATGCTCTCCCTGAAACTCTGTACAATCTCTGGTTTAGTCAGTTTTTCCCTGGTCCCATCTCCTTAAATTCCCACCTTTTTGCAGTTTCTTCAGTTTTAATCTACAGTTCATAACCAATAGATTGTGGTCAGAGTCCACATCTGCCCCTGGAAATGTCTTACAATTTAAAACCTGGATCCTAAATCTCTGTCTTACCATTATATAATCTATCTGAAACCTGTCAGTATCTCCACGCTTCTTCCATGTATACAATCTTCTTTCATGATTCTTCAACCAAGTGTTAGCTATGATTAAGTTGTGCTCTGTGCAAAATTCTACCAGACGGCTTCCTCTTTCAATTCTTCCCCCCAATCCATGTTCACCTACTATGTTTCCTTCTCTCCCTTTTCCCACTCTCGAATTCCAGTCACCCATGACTATTAAATTTTCGTCTCCCTTCACTACCTGAATAATTTCTGTTATCTCATCACACATTTCAGCAATTTCTTCATCATCTGCAGATGCTAGTTGGCATATAAACTTGTACTACTGTAATAGGCATTGGCTTCGTGTCTATCTTGGCCACAATTATGCGTTCACTATGCAGTTTGTAGTAGCTTACCTGCACTCCTATTTTTTTTAATTCGTTATTAAACCTACTCCTGCATTACCCCTATTTGATTTTGTGTTTATAATCCTGTATTCACATGACCAAAAGTCTTGTTCCTCCTGCCACCAAACTTCACTAATTCCCACGATATCTAACTTTAACCTATCCATTTCCCTTTTTAAATTTTCTGACCTACCTGCCCGATTAAGGGATCTGACATTCCACGCTCCGATCCGTAGAACGCCAGTTTTCTTTCTCCTGATAACGACGTCCTCTTGAGTAGTCCCCGCCCGGAGATCCGAATGGGGGACTATTTTACCTCCGGCATATTTTACCCAAGAGGACGCCATCATCATTTAACCATACAGTAAAGCTGCATGCCCTCGGGAAAAATTACGGCTGTAGTTTCCCCCTGCTTTCAGCCGTTACATGATGCTAATAGAGTCAACTGTACTAAAATCTACTTTATTCATTTTATAGTTTTTAAGAAATACTTTTTTAAATTTATCAACAAAAAGTATTAAGATTTTTCTGCATAAAATATTTTTGGAAACTTCCTGATGGGGGAATATTAATGAATGTAGTACCAGAGGTGGCTTTTTATGATATGCAGAGTCTCTGAAAATTTCATTCATTTATCTATGATAGTTTCTGATATAATGGGGCATATATACTGAAAATTTTAGTTTGTGGGAAATTGACTTTAAAGAAAAAACTTTTTAAATTTGGTACTTACAGTTAATTGAAACTGTCCTGCTGCATATAATGGCCTTTCTTTGGCCTCTAGCAGGTTTTCCAGCTTCTTTTTCACCTACCTGGATGTTTGTCTTGCTTTCTTGGCCATATTAGCTGCAGACCTGTCTGCATCGGCTATCCTCATTTCATCGCAGTTTTGCAGCCCAGTGATCATGTTTTTACCATGATTAATTACGGGCTTTTTCAGTACCCAACACTTTCGAATATTACTACAACTGAATCTAATAACAGCATCATGAACTCCTAGTTTCATTGTATGCATGCCTACAAATACGTTTTTAGGAAGGCGTTTTCAAATTATGCTGTTGAAACATTCATTTGGGTTCTGTGTGTGCCCAAGCAGACATTTCCTTAGAAGGTCAGGATGAGCCAAGTCTCTGAAAATAGGTTTAATTGCTGTAATAACAGATGCAGGAAGAGAATGCTGGTGAGAATTAGATTTTCCAGTTGCCTGAGCCTTATTATATTTGCACCACGAATTTTCTCCTGATGGACACAATCCATTACACGGCTTATCATAAGTAGAGGACTTATGGAAGAATATGACCTAAACATCTTTCTTCATTGCATCCAGATTTTCTTTATTTCTCCTAATTGCCTGCCCATAGTATACCTGCAAATTTTCTATAACAACTACTCGCAATCACACTTGAACAAAACTAACCGCGTGTTGTTTACAAATAGCAGAAACAAAAGAATACCGACCGTTGCATTCCAAGGATAGCCAACACACTCGGGAGTAAAAAAAAAATCCGTAACGTGCAATGTAGGTGATATAAAGATCTAAAATATATGCGCAAAAGTGGTTGACAGAAAAGTGGGCGTGGCACATAAACACACTCTTTAAATGCTCGAAAAAAATTTTTTTCAGTTAAATCCTTTTCAGAGTACTTAGATAAAACATTAATATATCGAAGTATGATGAAAACCTAAAATAGATTTTTTTCGACCTGAACCACGGAGTGGTCCCCTTAAATATCCGCAGAAATGAAGGTACATACGACGAACATACCTGTTACGGTAGTGCGGTGAAATTTGGCCTTAATGGGCTATGGCATCAGACGACCGAAGCTAGTCCTTTGCTAACAGCACGACACTGCCTGCAGCGCCTCTCCTGGGCTCGTGGCCATATTGGTTGGACCCTAGACGACTGGAAAACCGTGGCCTGGTCAGATGAGTTTCCATTTCAGTTGATACGACGAGATGGTAGGATCCGAGTGTGGCGCAGACCCCACTAAGTCATTGACCCAAGTTTTCAACAAGGCTCTGTACAAAGTGGTGTTGGCTCCTCGATGGTGTGGACTGTATTTACATGGAATGGACTGCATCTCCTGGTCCAGCTGAACCGACATTGACTGGAAATGGTTATGTTCGGCTACCCGGAGACCGTTTGCAGCCATCGATGGTTTTCATGCTCCCAAACAATGACGGGATATTTATGGATGACAATGAGCCATGTCGCCAACGTTCTGGACAATTCGAGCGAATGATTTGGCCGTCCAGATTCACCGACCTTTATCTTATCGAAAATTTTTGGGACACAATCGAGAGATCAGTTCATGCACAAAGTCCTGGACTAGCAACACTTTAGCAATTATGGACGGCTATAGAGGCACCACGACTCAACATTTCTGAAGGGAATTCCAACGACTTGTTGTGTCCATGCCAAGTCAATCTGGCGCACAACGCTGGGCGAAAGTAGGTATGACACGATATTCGAAGGTATTCCATGATTTTTATCACCTCAGCATAAAGCAGTGAACTGAACACTAATATAAACTAATTATTATTGTTATTATACACCAATTGTAATAGAAGCCGCATCCAGAAGGATCCGATCGATCCACTGCAAAGTGGGTGGATATGTTGCACAACATCAGGCATGCCAATGATTACTTTTGCACTGTTGCATGTGCACATGGGAGACATGTGTGGGGCCATGATGTTGTGACCATCAGTTAAAATGAGAGGGCCCCAAACGGCCTTGCTAGCCAGTATGAGTGCAGGAAGCCTCTGCAGACCATCACTATGCCCAGGTGACACTTTTGGCTGCAGCTAGACGAGTTCAACAGGGGCCATATAGTGGGGCTGTGGGAGGCTGGGAGGACCTATACTGCATGCCACACGGTTTATAAAGCCACAACCACTGCCTTTGTTGGTGGCAATGGATGCAGGGAACCACACATGCACGACATGTAGGATCCGATCTCCCCCATGCACCACAAGGAGGGAATACCAATAGATTGTTCGCCATGCGAGATCACTTCCAGTGACAATTATAGGGGCCATTCAGTGCGCTGTCCTGCCTTTTCTGCAACATTGTGTTAAGTGCTACTACCATTGGCAGGAAGCTGCTTGACTCAGGGCTCGCCGGACGCCGACTTTTACAACGCCTCCATCTCGCACTCTCGCCCGATTTGCCTGGTGTCAGCAGTGACAGAGGTAGGCACTGCAGACTGCCAGCAGCCCATCTTTAGTGATGTTTCTCACTTCTGCCTTGGAAGCGACAACTACCAAGTCCTTGTCTGGAGGCGCAGTGAAGAGCTCCACAAAAAGTAGTTTGTTGTCTCCTATAACATGCCCTGCAAGCCTGTTGCGATGTTGTGGGGAATGATATCCTATGGTGCCTGTTCACCATTAGGGTTCCTTACGGGCTCCATGACAGGCGCACGGTACACAGAGGAGGTCCTGCAACCAGTGTCTCTGCCATTCTCGAACTTCCTATTTCAACACTCATCCTCACACTGCTGCCACATCTTGCGCAGGCCCTGCAGCTGTGGATACTCTGTCATGGCCAACTGCATCACTCGATCCCTTTCCACTTGAGTATGTGTAGGATGCCATAGAGCATCTCAGGACACCATCTCCAACCACCGTGTGCTTACGTGCAAGCAGCATGGGATGGAGGATCACAGGACTGCATCTAAGAGCTGTACAGCCCCACGCCATGACATCGTGACACTTGTATTCACAACCATGAGGGCCAACACTGTACAAACACATACATTTTGTTGTCATGTAGCACTATAGTTGTCGGCCATTCAAAGCTGAAAGTGTGTTCATTTTGTATGTGCCGTATTATCTACCTGTCTATCTACCAACAATCTTTACAATCTACCTTCTGGGCGCAGTTTTTTTTAATGAAGACCAATGTATTTAAACATATTTGTATATATTATTATATGTTAAAAGTACAGTAGGATATGAAATCTGTCCTGTCACATAATATACAGGTTGTCATGTATGCTACTGCTATCAAATCTTCCACAGTGACTGTTCTTGATCACATTTGACATAACTTATAGTGTAAACATGGAACTGACAGCACTAACGTACATGGCAACCTGTATACTATGTGAGAGGACAGATTTCATACACTGTTGTCTTAACTGACAGGTATATCACTGCTGTAGAGGTACGTAATATTAGTAGATTCATATTTCTGATACTATGTATGCAGTTGTCATTGTGTAGAAACTGATGTAGATACAGTTATTTATTCCTCTCAGACGACACTTACGATGGGTTATCAACCTGTACACCGGTTTTGGTAAATAAACATTTCTAGTGCAACTCATGGTGTATAGAAAATATCGTTTAATAAATATGTTAAAGATGCGGAACACCAAGCATTCAAGAACGAAGATTTACTGACTTAGTAAATAATAGTTAATCTTAAATCAACATTGGTATCACAGGTGTCCAGCCAGGTCACATCATAAGCTCTGTACGATATTTTGGTAAACAGACTCCTTGGCATCCTCGGGCGATTCCTTATGACTGCTGCTCTGCCCATGTACACACGTACTGTGTACGTCAGCCATTACTCCGTCTGCAACTTCGCTACTTTCACTACGTGTGTAGCCACCACGGTGTGTGGTAGCAGTGGAGGGAGTAGTGACACGCCGCTGAGAGCTCTGTTCTCCAGTGTTTGCGGCATCGTAGTTTATGGCGGACATCACTGTACTGGAATGTTTTGTTTCTTATCGACTTGGTACACCATTCCATGGCTGACTCACTTGTAGGACACTGCCTTTGTTAAGTAGATCGTCTTGGACTCTAGTTTCAGTGACCTCTTTGATCGCGCACTCCAGGAGGAGGAAGAGTGTCTAAGTATTTTGATTTTGTGGCAGTCTATAGTATGGCCAGTTTCTTATACTATGTTCAGCCACGGCTGATTTGATAATCTGGCATAATTCAGTGTGGCATGTGCGTTCACAACACCTCTCTTCTGCCATACGCACAGTTTTCCCAATAGATGCTGCATTTGCTGGGGATTTGGTAGACTCTTAGTTTGCGAAAGCTTAGATCGTTTACTGAAACTAGTACTCAAGGTTTTGGGGGGTTAGTGAAAGACACATTTAACATTGTGTTGTCTCACGTTGCAGCAACTTTTCTGGAATTACTGCCAAGAAATGTAGATGTAAGGTAGTGTTTTGTGAGCCTCTTTTTCTTCCTGCTGTTTGCTAGGTACAGCCTGTCTAAATTCATGACTTATCTGCTTGCTGCTGTATCCATCTTCGGACTGTTGGCTCCAGATGCTACAGCTCAGTTGGAAAGCTGTGTTCATCGCAAATGCATGGCACCCTGTCAACAAATACATATAAGACGCTCTCCTGCTAGCAGTTGTGGTGGGTACTGGAGGTGTGTAGATATAGATCAATGTGTGTGGGCTTTCTGTACACACTGTGTACCAACTTGCCATCTGGTATCCCTTTCACCAGGAAGTAAAGAAATGGGTGGACATCATCCTGCTCCACCTCCATGATAAACTATGAGATGAATGAGAAATTCACCTAAGCTGTTGCGACCGTGCACCTAGACAACGAAAATGTCATCCATATAACGACGGAAAGAGGCTGCTTTTTGATGGGCTTGCGCCAGGGCGTTTCGCTCGAAATATTCCATGGACAAATTCGGTACGACCCGTAGGGTAACCGTCCGTATGTTCGCAATAATTTCCACAAAACAAAAGGTAAGTTGAGGTGAGCATGAACTCAGAGTCTCGTCAGGTTGATCTCGAATTTATTGCTTATCAATTCCACGGAGTCCTAAAGAGGTATCCTGCTGAAAAGGGACCTACATCAACTTACCAACAAAAGGCCATAAAAAGGGTATAGCACTGCTGCCCATAGTTGTCGATATAGAAGCAGCAACATATGGATGGTTTAAATACCCGATTGCCTTCTCACTGAGACAGAGTTCTTGTAGCAGTTGTACAAAGTGAATGGAATTCCGGATGTGATGTTAGCTTTCCTCAAAGAGCGACTTAGGAGACCAGTCAGGTATCTGACCATTCTGTATGTTGCTGCTTCTGTTTAGATTAGATTAGATTAATACTAATTCCATGGATCATGAATACGATATTTCGTAATGATGTGGAACGAGTCGAATTTTCCAATACATGACATAATTAGGTTAATTTAACAACATACTTAAGTTAATATAACAACTTTATTTTTTTGTGTTTTTTGTTTTTCTTTATTTTTTATTTTTATTTTTTTTTATTTATTTTTTTTAAATATTTTTGTTTTTTTTTCTTTTTTTTCTTAATTTATATCTAAAAATTCCTCTATGGAGTAGAAGGAGTTGTCATTCAGAAATTCTTTTAATTTCTTCTTAAATACTTGTTGGTTATCTGTCAGACTTTTGATACTATTTGGCAAGTGACCAAAGACTTTAGTGCCAGTATAATTCACCCCTTTCTGTGCCAAAGTTAGATTTAATCTTGAATAGTGAAGATCGTCCTTTCTCCTAGTATTGTAGTTATGCACACTGCTATTACTTTTGAATTGGGTTTGGTTGTTAATAACAAATTTTATAAGAGAGTATATATACTGAGAAGCTACTGTGAATATCCCTAGATCCTTAAATAAATGTCTGCAGGATGATCTTGGGTGGACTCCAGCTATTATTCTGATTACACGCTTTTGTGCAATAAATACTTTATTCCTCAGTGATGAATTGCCCCAAAATATGATGCCATATGAAAGCAATGAGTGAAAATAAGCGTAGTAAGCTAATTTACTAAGATGTTTATCACCAAAATTTGCAATGACCCTTATTGCATAAGTAGCTGAACTCAAACGTTTCAGCAGATCATCAATGTGTTTCTTCCAATTTAATCTCTCATCAATGGACATACCTAAAAATTTGGAATATTCTACCTTAGCTATATGCTTCTGATTAAGGTCTATATTTATTAATGGCGTCATACCATTCACTGTACGGAACTGTATGTACTGTGTCTTATCAAAATTCAGTGAGAGTCCGTTTACAAGGAACCACTTAGTAATTTTCTGAAAGACAGTATTGACAATTTCATCAGTTAATTCTTGTTTCTCAGGTGTGATTACTATACTTGTATCATCAGCGAAGAGAACTAACTTTGCCTCTTCATGAATATAGAATGGCAAGTCATTAATATATAATAAGAACAACAAAGGACCCAAGACTGACCCTTGTGGAACCCCATTCTTGATAGTTCCCCAGTTTGAGGAATGTGCTGATCTTTGCATGTTACGAGAACTACTTATTTCAACTTTCTGCACTCTTCCAGTTAGGTACGAATTAAACCATTTGTGCACTGTCCCACTCATGCCACAATACTTGAGCTTGTCTAGCAGAATTTCATGATTTACACAATCAAAAGCCTTTGAGAGATCACAAAAAATCCCAATGGGTGGTGTTCGGTTATTCAGATCATTCAAAATTTGACTGGTGAAAGCATATATGGCATTTTCTGTTGAAAAACCTTTCTGGAAACCAAACTGACATTTTGTTAGTACTTCATTTTTACAGATATGTGAAGCTACTCTTGAATACATTACTTTCTCAAAAATTTTGGATAAAGCTGTTAGAAGGGAGATTGGACGGTAATTGTTGACATCAGATCTATCCCCCTTTTTATGCAAAGGTATAACAATAGCATATTTCAGTCTATCAGGGAAAATGCCCTGTTCCAGAGAGCTATTACACAGGTGGCTGAGAATCTTACTTATCTGTTGAGAACAAGCTTTTAGTATTTTGCTGGAAATGACATCAATTCCATGTGAGTTTTTGCTTTTAAGCAAGTTTATTATTTTCCTAATTTCAGAGGGAGAAGTGGGTGAGATTTCAATTGTATCAAATTGCATAGGTATGGCCTCTTCCATTAACAGCCTAGCATCTTCTAATGAACACCTGGATCCTACTATATCCACAACATTTAGAAAATGATTATTAAAAATATTTTCAACTTCTGACTTTTTGCTCGTAAAGTTTTCATTCAATTTGATGGTAATACTGTCTTCCTCTGCTCTTGGTTGACCTGTTTCTCTTTTAATAATATTCCAAATTGTTTTAACTTTATTATCAGAGTTGCTGATTTCAGACATGATACACATACTCCTGGATTTTTTAATAACTTATCTTAATATAACACAGTAGTTTTTATAATTTTTGATAGTTTCTGGGTCACTACTCTTTCTTGCTGCCAGATACATTTCCCTTTTCCGGTTACAAGATATTTTTATACCCTTAGTAAGCCATTGTTTGTTACAAGGTTTCTTACGAGTATATTTAACTATTTTCTTGGGGAAGCAGTTTTCAAATGCATTTACAAAAATGTCATGAAATAAATTATATTTTAAATTGGCATCAGGTTCACGGTACACCTCATCCCAGTCTAACTGCTGTAGGCTTTCCCTGAAATTTGCAATTGTTAAATTGTTGACTGAACGTACTACTTTGGAGGACTGTTTAGTATTACTGAATGGAGCTATGTCATATATTGTAACTAGCTGTGCACCATGATCAGAAAGACCATTCTCAACAGGCTGAGCATTTATCTGGTTAAACTTATCTTGGTCTATAAAGAAGTTATCTATCAGTGAGCTGCTATCCTTTACCACCCGAGTAGGAAAATCAATAATGGGTGTCAAATTGAAAGAACCGAGTAATACTTCAAGGTCATTTTTCCTATTACCCTCTTTCAGAGAATCTACATTGAAGTCCCCACAAATAATAATTTGCTTCCCCCTGTCTGACAGATAGCACAACAAGGAGTCCAAATTTTTCAGAAATAGATGAAAATTTCCTGATGGGGACCTATATACAGTTACAATTATAAATGTGCCTTTATTTAATTTAAGCTCACAGGCACATGCTTCTATATGTTTCTCTACACAAAACTTTTTTGTTTCTATACTTTTTGCACAATGATAACTTTTGACATATATGGCAACTCCTCCTTTCTCCATATTTTCTCTCATTACATGTGCAGAGAGCTTATAACCACTTACATTTGCCTTATCCATATCAGTAACAATGTGATTCTCAGACAGGCATAGTACATCTATTTCATTCTCAGCTTCTAAATCTTCCAAACAAACCAGAAGCTCATCTACTTTATTCTTTAAACTCCCAATATTTTGATGAAATATACTTACATTATTTTTAATTATACTTTTATGAGAACCTTTCCTTATTCTAACATTTGCAGTACTCTCCTGTCTGAGTTTCTCATTGTGCTTAGGCCTAGTTCCTATACCAGTGGTCACATGGTGTTCAGAGAGGCAGATTATGTCAATTGGGTTGGGTGACTTTAGTTCATCAATGCAATTACCTAGGACTGAGATACAACTTGGTGGAGATAAAATTTCTGGTGATTGGTGAAAATTTATAATTGATAGCTGTGATTGGTGATCCAATTTGCTAGAATTGTGCTGTTGAATTTCTTTCCTAAACTGAAGATTTGTTTCAATCCTGACCTCTCGTAGAACTTGACATCTTTCTGTCTTACCTATCCTAAAAAAGGTGCTGCTCCAACACCTGTAACCACTGGTATTTTACCATTCATGGCAGTGCCTCCCCCCCCTTAAATTTCCTGCTATTACCCCAGCCAGTTTCCCCTTCCCTTTCTGTTGAGATGTGGGCCGTGCCTGGTATAGTCCCACCTACTGAGATAATCAACAGGAACCACACCAATATGAGCCCCCGCACCCGACACAAGCAGCCGTTCCAACTCCAAATTAACTCTCCCAACAGAAGAGTTCAAATGAGGCCGGTCATGGCGTCTCAGGACAGATACAAATTCAACATTGGTGTGTCTCGATGCCGACGCAATCTTTACCAGGTCACACTCTATACTGTACCCAGGATCTCTGTCAATGCTGTTCCCTGGCCCTCTCACAATAACCACGGTGTCTTCCCTGGTAAATCCTTTACAGAGTGAACCTAAATCCTCTGTCACCTGATCCAGACTAGCACTTGGTTTGAAAAAATTTGTGACCTAGTATTCTGGTCCTAATTCCTCCTGCAGAAGTTGGCCTACACCTCTGGCATGAGAACTGCCTAACAACAAAACTTTCTTCCTTTTCGATGACTTTCCTACATTCTTTTTCAATTTCCTATTGAAAGTTTGTTGTGTCCTGTCTACACCTACCTCTGCTTGAGGCTCATCAGTTTCTAACTGAAGCAACAGGTCAAACTTATTTTTGACATTCACCACAAAACTGTCAGACTTAGTTCTAGGCCTGTTCCTTCTGCTACCTGTTGCCACTTCCCACCTCTCTTTGCCCTTCTCCCTCCTTAACCTGTCCAGATCTTCCCTAGCCTGATCTAGCTCAGCCTGAAGGGCAGCAATTTTCCCCTCCTGTTCCACTATCTTCCTATCTCTGCTGCAAATCCTACATAACCACTGATGAGCCTGATCCACTTTCCCAACACCCACGCCACTGCAGTCCCCCCAGTGAAAAAAACTACTGCATCCATCACACCAAACCCCGGAACTAACAATTCTACGGCAAGTCAGGCACTTCTCACTCATGGCAAAAATAATACTTTAGCTAGAATAAATCAATTAAATTACCGAAAATCAAAAAAGACGTTACAAGAATTAAGCCTATTCACAAATGTATATAAGCAAGTTTCTGATTTAAAATTCCGCTGGTTTTCTGAGATCTGTATTACAACAACGAAGGTATACGCTATTTATTATATATTTCACTCAATGGAATGAAAAAAGGGCAATTAAACGAGATACTTTAACTTTGATTCTCCAAAAACCTTACGAGAATAGGCCTATAAACAAATGTATATAGGCAAGTTTCTGATATAAAGTTACGCTGTTTTTCTGAAATCTGTATTAAAACAATGAAGTTATACGCTATTTACGGTAGTTTACTTATTTGTTACCGAGAAACTAGTTAAATTACCTTGAAACAAGAAACAAACACGTTTACAAAATTTAAGCCTAAGCACGATTTCGCGAAGTTACGATCTGTGTTGATAACTATGGTCCAAAGTCGGATGCTCTATGTACGGCCTTTTGACTGCTCATGCAGTCAAGGCAGACCAACAGCTCGGTGCGAAGTTTGTTGCCATTTTTTGCATCAAAGGCGCTGCGTAGAATTTCGGTGCTCTTTCTCTGGAGGCAACTTGTTGGGTCTGCTTCCGTTTTCCTGTATACGCCATCATCTAGAAGTTAATAAACTTTATTGTCCCAGGAATCTCTGATCATTGTTGTGGCATAAGAACTTTTATTTATAATATCGAAACTCTATAATTTCTTGTTACTGGTGGATAATATTAATTCAGTTATTGATACGCTTTTGTTAAGTCACAATATGAACAAAAGTTAAATGTTGATTGCAAATTGGCGTTACTTATTCCTGAGCAGTTAAATAATATCTCAAATTAGCATTCAGATTTTTTAATGTTACGATGAATATTTTCAGTGAACGATTTATTTTAGCATGCTGCAAAGTTAGATGAACTCTTCAGAGAATATTTTAACAATAGAAAGTACTAGTTAATTTTATGGGAAATTTGAAAGTATTTCAAGTGAGGTAAGGATTTTATATTATTCTTTGATGCATCTGCTCTGATAGTCGCATGCGTTAGCACGCAGCTAGCGAGGGATCAAATCCGTCCGGCGGAATAACGACAAGGCTGGTGTGTCAGTCTTAATGAGGCAGGTTGGTGCACGTGCGCCACCACAATAACACGATTCGCAAACATTGACAAAATTTTCTCATGTTTTCACAAGGGTAACACTAAATACAAACAGATGGCATGTACAGTATCCGTCCCGGTGGGGATGGTATGGCGACAGGAAGGACATTCAGACATGTGATCACACTCTATCACTAACATTGCCAGACTGAGAGTAACATGCCGACTCTGTGAAGACACGGGATAAGGCCAGGAAAAAGAAGATTCTTTGCTGGTCTGAAGGGAATATTTGAATTAACTTATGGCCTAGCAAGTTGGAGGATTTATTCACTGCTAATCTCCTACCAACTTTTCTCTCGCATGCTGAATAACAAAAAGAAACTGCAATAATTATTTTTTAAAATGAATTTAGATCCATTAACTGTCTACGCTCACCAAAAGAAAGCTTAGTCAGATACAAAGATTACGTACAAAGAAGGCATTAATCTTCTTTGTCAACAGAAATAATTTTAGTGTGACCTTCAAAACATGGCCGATCTAAAACCTGAATTCACATTCAGTTATTGCATAAACCTAGCACCACACTTTGAACACCCAAATTGATTTTTGCATTGTTTCCAGCTCATAATAATATATCCGGATTTGGCCTCTTGTTCCAGTACAGATTTCGCATTGCTCGGTCTAATTTTTTGATCATTCCCTTACACCAATTGACATGGTTACACTGTGCAGAATCTATCGGTAAGAGATCTTAGTAAGAGGTGAATGTTCATGTGAAAGCGTACTGCCGTATTACATATACGAGGGTCACTCCAAAAGAAACGCATACTATTTTTGTAAAAATTCAGTTTTCATTCCGCATGTGTGAAAGTTTTACAGTGTGTAGATACATACTTCCCACTTGTTTTCAAACTTAGTTCAACCTGTTCCCGTGAGTGGCGCCGTCTCAGCATGTCTTCAAGATGTCTGCTACACTTGACTTTCGTCAGAAGCAACGTGTTGTCATAGAATTCCTGTGTTGTGAAAACGAGACAGTGGGAAACATCCACAAGAGGTTGAAAAAGGTGTATGGAGATGTTGCTGTCGATCGCAGTACAGTTAGTCGGTGGGGAAGCAGGTTACGTGATGAAAGCGGGCACGGCAATATTGAGGATTGTCGTCGCAGCGGCAGGCCTCGTACTGCACACACTCCAGACAATGTGCAGAAAGTTAACGAATTGGTGACCGCTGACAGACGCATCACAGTGAACGAATTGTCACGCTACGTTGAGATAGGGGAAGGAAGTGTTTGCAGAGTACTGGAAGTGTTGGCATTAAAAAAGGTTTGTGCCAGGTGGGTTCCCAGGATGTTAACAGTGGCCCACAAAGAAACAACAAAAACGGTATACAGCGAACTTTTGGAACAGTACGAGAATGGTGGAGATGAATTTCTTGGAAGAATTGTGACAGGTGATGAAACATGGCTCCATCATTTTTCACCAGAGACGAAGAGGCAATCAATGGAGTGGCATCATGCAAATTCACCCAAGAAAAAAAAATTCAAAACCACACCTTCTGCTGGAAGAGTTATGGCTACGATGTTTTTCGATTCCGAAGGACTCTTGCTTGTGGATATCATGCCAAGTGGAACCACCACAATTTCTGATGCATATGTGACGACACTGAAGAAACTTCAAGCTCGACTGAGTCGTGTTTCGACCACATCGGCAAAAGCAGGACGCGTTGCTGTTGCATGACAATGCACGGCCACATGTCAGTCAAAAAACCATGGAAACGATCACAAAACTCGGAGGGACAACACTGAAACACCCGCCTTACAGTCCTGACCTGGCTCCATGTAACTATCATCTCTTTGGGAAACTGATAGACGCTCTTCGTGGAACAAGGTTTGAAGATGATGCACGCTGCCAATCAGTGGCTCCAACAGGTTGGTCCAGAATTTTATCGTCCGGGTATACAGGCGCTGGTTCCAAGATGGCGTAAGGTAGTTGAGAGGGATGGAAATTATGTGGAGAAATGAAAATATTGTTCCTAAAGAATGTATCTACACAATGTAAGACTTTCAGACATGTAGAATAAAAGATGGATTTAAAAAGAAATAGTGTGAATTTATTTTGGAGTGAACCTCGTATTAAGGCTAAATATGCTTCACAGAAGCGACGTGCCAGCCCTCTCCAATCATGGTGGGCACGGCAGCGATGTTTTCTGGAACAAGAACTTCTTTCTATCAACATTCACGGATGCTGTCCGGTTCATGACTGCGTCGAAATCCTGCAAACCTATTGTAAAAAGTCTTTTCTGAAGGCGATTGAGTAACAATAGTTGAACGAAGCCATAATAGTTGATAGAATGAAATGTATCGTCTGCCATTACCGATACACTTGTTGTCAAAATGCAAGTTGCCAGTACTTCAGTATCTAGAATGATGGTAAAATCAAGCGAGGGCAGTTTATCACTCTGTAATTGATGACTGACTTGCGGTGTTTCGAAATAAATGTACTTTTAGGTATTGTAGTGCTTTGGGGGTGAGGGCCACCGTGGTGCAGTGAATGAAGTGTAGTGGAGGGTGGAGGTAGTGGTGCTGGTTGGTGGTGGGGAAGGTAGAACACTTTCATTCAACTTGTGATACGACGTTCATAGTGCGATGACGCTCCAGAAACGCCGAAATGGGCGTGCGGCGTGGAAACCCTACTGACCGCAGAGGAAACCAATTGCTAGCATGTGTTTCTGGCTGTTACGACCATATCCTGAGTTGCTGAGACTTATTTTCCCCGCTCAGCGAAATTTTACACACTGTGGCCGCATGCGGCAAGTGTCAGTGGCGTGTTCGTCTCCAGAATTTTCGTGGAGGCATTGGGATCCAGAAGTAGAGCTCGCTTGTGGGGACAACAATAGCGGGTGCTGGGATGCTCGCTCAGGTGGTGGAGCGCAGAACCGTTGACCTCCAAGGCAGAAGTTGGGCTGCTGCTGTAGATGGCCTGGTAGCGGCTCGTCCGCCGTGTGGCACCAACTCTACAGGTGGCGTACTTAGAAATCGGAATTAGTCTGGCAGTGGTGGCGGCCCCGTCTGGGTTAGACTGTCGTCGGCCCATAACCAGGTGGTGACTGGCATGGAGCTCGTATCATGGTGGGTGCCGCCAAGACTGCGCATTTCTCTGCTAGTATCAACGAGTATTTACGCTGGTTAATGACACGTTTGTTATGCCAATCACGGCTTCCAACCACGTATGAATCGACACCCATGTGGTTCAATGATGTAGAAATCCGCTGGCCCGTCTCAGAGTCGCACTGCACTTCTGCTATTTCGCCAGAATCGTGAGATGCAGCTGGGTCCGCCTTGTGGTAGGTACACAGGCCTGTTGATGAAATCGGCATACTGCTGACTGAGCGCTTGTTGGTTGCCCATAGTTTTCAACAAAGTCTTAGTTGAGTTGCTATTCCTACAGCAGTCCCTAAAATTTAGCAAGAGCCCTACAGTGCCAACAGCGTTGTAAAATTGACATGATTACACTTGTTCATACGTTATGTCGGAGAAACCATCGGTTTTTGTACCTTTGTTTGTAGGGCATATATGCTTGTTTCAGTGTCGTCTACTGCCCCATTCGTTTGAACTTATATTAGTGAAACACTCTGTTTTCATATCATTGCTGGAAGGTGTAAGAAGTGCTAAGTAACAGAATAAATAACTCGTAAGGTGGACTGGTGATTGTATGATGCACGTTTCGATTTGTAGTGTGATACTTATCCACTTAGTCACCGTACCACACTCTAAATACTAGAAGAAGTAAACATTAGATTTCCGCGTAATCCCTTAAGCTCAAAGTGTATGAAAAGCGCAGCCACATTGGGACCAGATTGCAATTACCAACAAGAATGCTGTAGCACATTAGCTTTGGCGTTCTTGGCCAAACAAGGAACTGACCGTCAACAGCTAAATTTCCGCCTACCGGTCGTATCACACCACTCAGTGCCGACGACCGCCATATCATCCTCTGTCATTGACGTCATTCGAGCACGGTACGGAGGGGCGTGCGATCAGCACACCGCTGTCCCGGCCGTTGTTCCTCAACTGGCATCACAGGCTGAGAGCACACCATCCAGACCTCCCACCTAGAGAAAAATCCCTCATACTACCAGAAAACGAACACAGCTCCTCCTTATAGCAGTCAGATACGCACTGAGTGCTGAGCGCCATTAAGTCATCATTTCTCACTGGGAACGGGTTGGAAGTCAACTCGTCTGACAAGCAGACCGCGCCTACTCGTCATCACCGACGTCGTCCAAATTTGTGGTACATGCTGAGCTTGGCCGGAAATGAAAGTGACAAAAGTGGGAGTTTAGGAAAAAAGAAAGAAAAAAATTAGACGTGTCCGAAGAGGACTTGCTCACTGAAGGTTCCGTACAACTTTCATTATGTGTATAGACATGTCATCAGTTCCGGGAATCGGGGATCTCGACGATTTTTGTCTTTTATCAATATCGATAACTGGCAAACCTCGATAAAGTTTTTATTTCAAGTTTGAAGTTGGATAACAAATAACAAAAGAAATACTTTTCTCGTGTGACATAATTATAAATTAACAGTTTTCTGAAATATTCTTTTACTTATGCTGTGAAACTTTTACTCTGGCCAAAGTTGATGATTCTGCATCAAGGGGAAGTACCCCATAGGTTTCAATGTATGAGTTTGCGAATGTCAAAATACGTGTCATAAATGACCGTATCTTTTGACTGCATTAACTCAGACGCTTAACATTTTTACGCCATCAAAAGGCTATAGACCCCAGTATGTGAAATAAATTTTAACTTGATACGGCTACCGTTTCTGAAAAAGGTGCTTAACAGCCATAGGAACAGAGAGACATTGCCTCAAAATCTGACAAATTTTTTTCGTCTGATTTAATTGCAAATTAACAATTCCAAATTCTTTCCTTTACTTGTATTGTGAAACCCTTCTGTGATGATTGCAGACAAACGAGACGTAGCCTATAGGTTTTGATGAGTGAGTTAGCGAGTGTCAAAATATGTGACATAAATGACTGCGATGTTTTACGTTTTTACACCGCCAAGTGACCATAGACCCTAACGTGTGACATAAATTTCAAATTCATACATCTACCTGTTGCTGAGGAATGGGTTCTGAGCGGTCGGATGGACAACCAGACAGACGGACAACATAGTGACTCCGTTTATACTTATCGAGCTACAGAACCCAAAAAATAGCATTTTAGGTGCGGCTCGAGCGGGGTATGAGTCATTTATGTAAACGTACTTTCCAGGCAGCGGTTGTCGAAGCTGAAAGAGCACAGAACGATAAGCCACGGGTGGTTAGGTCGAGTCCCTATGCGGAAATTTTTCGTTTATTTTCAATCTCCATGTTTCGCTGCAAATAAATCGATAAATTGCTCAATATATTGAGTTTATTGATATTTCCACAAAAATCACGAAAAGGAAAGGCAAGGAAAAATCTAAGACTGCAAATAAGTTTAAAGTACGGTATTGTAAGGCGTACACGAGAACTTTCTCCATAAAATTCGATGCTTTTATTATCTTACCGTTGATTATTTAAACGTGCTGGGGTGATATTCATAGTAAAAACAGGAAAGCAATCATTTTCTCGGCATTTTGCACACATCATAATCTTCGTAATTTCACAATTACATACCTGTTTTAATTTTCTATAGAAAAACAAACTTGGTTAACATTGATAAAACGTTCCCTTTCATCGCTCAGTTTGCTATCAAACCACACGTAAAGCATCTTTTCTCCAAATATTGGCGAGGATAGCGGGTGATGTACAATGGAATGTATTTTGATGCCGTCTTCTCGGAATGTTTATCTATGAGATGGAAATACACATTTCACGGTAGCACTAGCGGAGTGCATTAATACTGCGCGATGAAAATCCTTCTTCATCCCTAAAAATCTCGTTGTATAACTGTCGATTTGTTTGCCCTCCCCATGCGTCAGTTAACAGAATAAATCTGTTCTCCTGCGGTTAGGGCTGCTTCATCACATTACTCAAATTTTTTTTGTGTAAGGCTGTCTTAAGTTTCCCATATTTTGATAAAGTGATGATGAGAGTCCTATATTTTTCCGCATGCTCATCGTCCGTTTTTTGAATCCTCGGTCAAAATTTTCCTTTGCCTTTACTTTTCATGTCCTTTATGAAAATATTAATAAATGGAATACATTGAACATTACTTCGGTTTATTTGTAATGTAAGTAGTATAAAAAATCAAAAAATTCAGTTAGGTACTGGATCACATGGTCGTCGAATGCCAATTGCTGCCTGACCAGATGCCATTTTTTTTTGTTTTTTTTTTTTTGTTTTAGCGCTTGGCCATCTGGAGCTCACATTTCTGTCAGTTTCATTTCTGGCCGAATCCTGCATGTACCGTAAATTTGGAGGAAATCAGTGGTAACAAGTAGCTGCGGTAACTATCTGGCGAGGCTCACGAGAAAGAAGAAAGGCACACCTTGTCGCCTACGCCACAGCACATGACACTGCTGTCTTACCAGTGCTAGCAGCCGTCTCCAACGAGGAGCGGGTAACTTTTTCAGATGAAATTAACAATTATTGACTGCGATTTTAAATGCATGCAAATCCTCGATACCACACAGCAGAGTCAAGAGCTTTAGTGGGTACCTGTTCAATTAAATGTTGATTTGCCGTCGGCCCTGCACGGGGCCGAGCGTTCGCAAAGTGAGGTAGAAAAGTCGACTAGTGCGACGTAACAAATGCGTTCCAGGGCCCGTATATCTTGTTGACCCCACTATCTGGAATGTGACGTCAGTATTGTATCTCGTTTTATTGCTGCAAGGTACAGCGTTTCATCTTCCAGGTAATCATAAAAGGACTTTCCATATGTATGAGTCACCAACAATTAACTCGAAAGCCTTGAGCAGTTTTTTTTACTGGCGGGGGGGGGGGGGGTGTATACAGTGCATATTTAGTCGTTAGAAAGCTCCTGGTCATGACGTTAAGATGTCGCGCGTAGATGACCCCGCGTTACATCACGAGACGGCCACAGCTGCACTGCCGTAAGCTAACAGTGCATGCTTACATTGGCTAATACAGACACCTCACTGACTGAAATGTGGCAAACATTTTGCTATAGAAGGCTTCCTGAACGAATCTAATTTGTTTATTGATTATTGACGTAGAGGATTAGCCAATACAACGGAAGATTTCAAATGCTTGTGAGACACATGGTGGAGATGAAAGTTACTTTTCTCAACATCTGTGCGGCCCACCGTTCAACTGCAATGAGTTTGTCGGTCGGGTGAAAATCACGGCTATGCGAGGAAACAATATGATCAGAATAGCGAGAATTTCGTGGAAACGCAAAGTGCCTTTCGGCATCATTTTAACATACCACGTAGCCAGCTTTATCATCTATAAGACGATGCGATTCGAACGTGGGGAACCAGTCTCGAGCTAACTGGGTTGTCGCAAAAAACACTAAAAGCAGGCTTGTAAGAACCGAAGAGACAGAATGTCGCAGAGGTGTGATATCGCGACGACAGTGAAGCAAACTGAACAACTCTCCACCATCTACTAAGCCGTCAAAACAAAGTGGCTTGGCGTAGGATACCAGCAGATAATTAGGCAAGTAAGTAGGAGATAAACAAAATACAACTGCTAATGATCAGAAATTACAGTCGTAAACGAAATTACCCGTGATTATATCGAATCAACTCTTGGTATACGTCTTTCTGCACTGACTGTAACATGTATTTTCTAAAAATACTTGTATTTTGTTTATTTTTAAATTAATTTTATTTTTCGTCTAGATCAATGTAATCCCCTGAAAGTAGTCTCTATTATATATTACACATTTATGCCAGCGTGTTTTCGAACACACAAAGCACTCCTGCAACTCGATCCGGGATAGCTTTTAGTTCTCTCATTGCTGTATTTGTTTATTTGAATAATTCTCTTTATTTTATGATGAAAGCATCTCCTTTACACTGTATAAAAGTAGTTGTCACTGATGTGAGAACGCTGACTTGTGCACACGTCAAGAGACTGACTATGTAACCTATCGTATTCTATGATTTGTACTTTTTACGTACTTTTACGTGGTTTTCTTGCCTTCACTCGTATCTGCACCTTGCAGCACAAAGTATCAATGGGTTCGTGATGTTGTACATCTACGTCTACATCCATACTCCGCAAGCCACCTGGCGGTGTGTGGCAGAGGGTACTTTGAGTACCTCTATCCGTTCTCCCTTCTATTCCAGTCTCGTATTGTTCGTGGAAAGAAAGATTGTCGGTATGCCTCTGTGTGGGCTCTAATCTCTCTGATTTTATCCTCATGGTCTCTTCGTGAGATTTACGTAGGAGGGAGCAATAAACTGCTTGACTCCTCGGTGAAGGTATGTTCTCGAAACTTCAACAAAAGCCCGTACCGAGCTACTGAGCGTCTCTCCTGCAAAGTCTTCCACTGGAGTTTATCTGTCATCTCCGTAACGCTTTCGCGATTATCAAATGATCCTGTAACGAAGCGCGCTGCTCTCCGTTGGATCTTCTCTATCTCCTCTATCAACCCCATCTGGTACGGATCCCACATTGGTGAGCAGTATTCAAGCAGTGGGCGAACAAGTGCACTGTAACGTACTTCCTTTGTTTTCGGATTGCATTTCCTTAGGACTCTTCCAATGAATCTCAGTCTGGCATCTACTTTACCGACGATCAACTTTATATCATCATTCCATTTTAAATCACTCCTAATGCCTACTCCCAGATAATTTATGGAATTAACTGCTTCCAGTTGCTGTCCTGCTATATTGTAGCTAAATGATAAAGGATCTTTCTTTCTATGTATTCGCAGCACATTGCACTTGTCTACATTGAGATTCAATTGCCATTCCCT
Organism: Schistocerca piceifrons; assembly: GCF_021461385.2. Classification (NCBI taxonomy): domain Eukaryota; kingdom Metazoa; phylum Arthropoda; class Insecta; order Orthoptera; family Acrididae; genus Schistocerca; species Schistocerca piceifrons. The sequence goes on from NC_060143.1 coordinate 298,933,816, forward strand.
GCACCATGCGTCAATTCGTTGCAGATCCTCCTGCATTTCAGTACAATTTTCCATTGTTACGACCTCTAGATATACCACAGCGTCATCCGCAAAAAGCCTCAGTGAACTTCCGATGTTATCCACAAGGTCATTTATATATAATGCGAATAGCAACGGTCCTACGACACTCCCCTGCGGCACACCTGAAATAACTCTTACTTCGGAAGACTTCTCTCCATTGAGAATGACATGCTGCGCTCTGTTATCTAGGAACTCTTCAATCCAATCACACAATTGGTCTGATAGTCCATATGCTCTTACTTTGTTCATTACACGACTGTGGGGAACTGTATCGAACGCCTTGCAGAAGTCAAGAAACACGGCATCTACATGGGAACCGGTGTCTGTGGCCCTCTGAGTCTCGTGGACGAACAGCGCGAGCTGGGTTTCACACGATCGTCTTTTTCGAAACCCATGCTGATTCATACAGAGTAGATTTCTAGTCTCCAGAAAAGTCATTGTGTTCCAAAATTCTACAACTGATCGACGTTAGAGATATAGGTCTATAGTTCTGCACATCTGTTCGACGTTCCTTCTTAAAAACGAGGATAACCTGTGCCCTTTTCCAATCCTTTCGAACGCTACGCTCTTCTAGAGACCTACGGTACACCGCTGCAAGAAGGAGGGCAAGTTCCTTCGCGTACTCTGTGTAAAATGGAACTGGTATCCCATCAGATCCAGCGGCCTTTCCTCTTTTGAGCGATTTTAATTGTTTCTCTATCCCTCTGTCGTCTATTTCGATATCTACCATTTTGTCATCTGTGCGACAATCTAGAGAGGGAACTACAGTGCAGTCTTCCTCTGTGAAACAGCTTTGGAAAAAGACATTTAGTATTTCGGCCTTTAGTTTGTCATCCTCTGTTTCATTACCATTTTGGTCACAGAGTGTCTGGACATTTTGTTTTGATCCATCTACCACTTTGACATAAGACCGAAATTTCTTAAGATTTTCTGCCAAGTCAGTACATGGAACTTTACTTTCGAATTCATTGGACGCCTCTCGCACAGCCCTCCTCACATTACATTTCGCTTCGCGTAATTTTTGTTTCTCTGCAGGGCTTTGGCTATGTTTATGTTTGATGTGAAGTTCCCTTTGCTTCCGCAGCAGTTTTCTAACTCGGTTGTTGTACCACGGGGCTCTTTTCCATCTCTTACGATCTTGCTTGGCACATACTCATCTAACGCATATTGTACAATGGTTTTGAACTTTGTCCACTGTCATTTGTTGTAGTATATAACCTATATCTGAAGATGATCTACTTGTCAGATCGAAACTAGTCATCATTAATAGAAAAATAGTAATCAGGACAGCGTTTTACAGTCATTATGTCAACGGAAATCATAGTTGCCTGAGACATTCAGTTAATTAAGAAATCAAGAGCTATTCTTGTATCATCTTGTTCAACCATAACTGCAGTCCACATGCAGCATGAGACGAAACATTAGGCACTTTTTAGAGCCAAAATTAACGTCCATATCCATTAACATTAAAGGCATGTCATCTGCCAAAACAGAACTCTGAAAGCAGAGTCCGGCGGATGTTGATGCTGTCTCCACTCTACGATGGTGTGTGTTAAATTTGGTAAGCTTGGCACCGTTAAATAGGACGCTATGCTCGAGCCGAGTTTATCAAGCATGGGCTTCACTTAGCTTCATTCCCGTAGCTTAACTAGCTACATATCTTTAACTCACGAGTTGGCGATAGTGCAGATTTAATTTCACCTCACGCACGATTAACTAACATTTCTATAGCACCATTTTATCAGGGCCATTGTTTCTGTCACGTCTCGTTGCTTAGTTTTTGGCCGAACACATTCCAAGTGACATCTTACGTTGCTAGTTTTCCTTCCGTCCGAATCACCAATGTATCATGACCGTTTGTTATGTTATTTGAAGATATTTAATGAGTATTCAAATGGCCTTTTGATGTGGAAATTACTTGTAGAATCTTTCTGCTGTTGTGATGTTTATGATGATTATTAATCAATTTAAGGTGTCCTGGACGTATAGTTTTCTTTAAGTAATGAGAATCAGACTCATACTCCTTTCACCATCAGGAACATTTTCCAGAACCGAAGTTTCTTCGTAGAGTTCCAAGGACAAAGTAGTAGGTGGAGAAGACAAAGAAAAGCGGGTTGCCCAAAGAAACCGTGCAGGCACCAGCTCTATTCAGTATCCTTACAAATCATCATCCGCTACCGGAAGAAACTCAAAGCTTCATTTGTGCAGAAGATCACGCCATCACAGCTCAGGGTAAAGACTGACAGCATCAAACGAAAGCTGTGAAAGACCGTAGACTCGTTGCCCACCTATTCGAAGACGAACCAGCTGAAGCCAAATTCTTCTAAGACGCAAACGCATGCATTCCACCTAAAGAATAAAGAGGCCGCCAGAAGCCTGGGAAAGAACTCCGCTGAAACACTTCACAGGCCCTAAATATCCTGGGGTCTCTTCGGACCGCGCGCTGACCTTTAAGAAACATTGCATAAAAATATCAAATTGATGTGGTCGCAAGAAACAATGTTATACGGAAGATCACAAGAACAACGTAGGGGCTGCAGCCAGATACACTAAAAACATCCGCATTAGCCTTATGCTACTCCGTGGCAGCATATGTGTGTGCCAGTATCGCGTCAGTCTACTCACTCTAGAACTGTGGATGTACAGGGTAGCTCTTAATGAAACATGTTGCATTACCAAAGGTTGCACCCCACACCTGTGAAATAGCTCCACTGCCTAGCTGCAATAGCACTCACAGATATACGAAGGATTAGCGGCCAATTTCACTGACATAGATTTGTTGTTGAATCATGGAACATATTTTGTGTTTAGACATAATGACCTTTCTAGACTCAGAGAAGCTCACCTGCAGAAACCAACACGGTTTTTAGGAAACAGCAGTAATGCGGCGCAGCTGGCCCTCTTTGTGCGTGATATACCACAGGCTTTAGATACCGGCTTTCAGGTTAATGTCATATTCCTCCAGAAAGGCGTTCGACTCAGTTCCGCACTGTCGCTTACGGTCCATCCGATAACATAAGCGGTTTGATAGAAAGTTTTCCAAAAGACAGAGCAGTATGTCGTCCTGAAAGGGGGGACTTCAACAGAAACAAGCGTGCCCCAGGGCAGCGTAATAGGCCCGCTGCCTTTTACGATTTACATAAACGATCTGGTTGATGGTATTGACAGCGGCATTAGACTGCTGATGATGCTGTAGTCTACAGGAAAGTAGTATCACATGAAAGTTGTGAACAAATCAATGAGGATTTGCAGGAAATAAATGCGTGGTGTAACGACTGGCAGTTATCTCTCAATATTAGTAACTGTAACCTACTGTGTATAACAAAGCGAAAATCCCCATTAATGTACGAGTACGAAATTAATGCCCAGTCTTTGGAAGCTGTAACATCCGTCAGGTATCTTGGTGTGACTATTCGAAATGATCTCAAATGGAACGATCAGATTACACAAGTAATGGGTAAGGCGAACTCTAGATTGCGGTTTATTGGTAGAATCCTGAAGCGATGAAGTCCTTCAACAAAGGAAATTGCTTACAATACTTTGATAGAAGAATAAAGAGGCCGCCAGAAGCCTATAGATTACCTGGGAAAGAACTCTGCTGAAACACTTCACAGACCCTAAATATCCGGGGGTCTCCTCGGACCGCGCGCCAACCTTTAAGAAACATTGCATAAAAATATCAAGTTGATGTGTTCGCAAGAAACAATGTTGTACGGAAGATCACATTAACAACGTAGGGGCTGCAGCCAGATACACTAAAAAGTAGAAAGGATATAAAATGTAGACTGGCAATGGCAAGAAGAGAAATTTGTTAACATCGAGTATATATTTAAGTGCCAAGAACACTTTTCTGAAAGTATTTGTATGGAGTGTAGCCATGTATGGGAGTGAAACATGGACGACAAATAGTTTAGACAAGAAGAGAATAGAAGCTTTTGAAATGTGGTGTTACAGAAGAATGCTGAAGATTAGATGGGTAGATCACATAACTAATGAGGAGGTATTGAATAAAATTGGGGAGAAGAGGAGTTTGTAGCACAACTTGACTAGAAGAAGGGACCAGTTGGTAGGACATGTTCTGAGCCATCAAGGGATCACCAATTTAGTACTGGAGGGCAGCGTGGAGGGTAAAAATTGTAGATACCAAGAGATGAATACACTAAGCAGATTGAGAAGGATGTAGGCTGCAGTAGGTACTGGGAGATGAAGAAGCTTGCACAGGATAGAATAGCATGGAGAGTTGCATCAAACCAGTCTCAAGACTGAAGACCACAACAACTTTAGTTTGTCCATTCTTAGAGTATTGTTCGTCTGTATTGGACCCTTACCAGTTGGGTCTGATTCAAGAGATTGAGAAGGTCCAAAGAAGAGCGGCAAGATTCGTGACTGTTAAATTTACCCATCGCGAGAACGTTACAAATCTCATAGAAAGTTTTGAAGCGGGACACACTTGCAGATAGACGGCGCGCTAAACGGAAGGGGCTGCTCACTAAATCCCCAAAATCCGATCTTCGCCGAGGATGTAGAGCATGTATTACTTCTACCAACTTTCAAATCGCGCAGTGATCACCATTCAAAGATAAGGGAAATTAGAGCTCGTACTGAGGCGTTCAGACAGTCGTTTGACCCTCGCGCGATCCGCGAGTGGAACAGTGGTGGTGAGGGGGGAGGGGAAGATATGACTTTGGCGCGAATAATCCCCTCCGCCACACACCGCTTGGTGGTTAGCGGAGTATATATGTAGATGTAGTAAGAAAAGAAAGGACCTAAGCCAAAACATGTACAGGCCGCCCTCTGTTTGGACACCAGCCAACACAACCGAGACTTAAGTCGAGGAACAGCATTTTGAGAACCGCCTGATCAAGGAAGACTTCAGAAGTGGCGCTCCAGGAGCCAGCACGGAAAAGATTGCCTGGTACCTGATGAGAGAATGCCCACTGATCATACACAAGACTGGGCCACTTGGAGGACACTCAGCCGACTTGGAAGAGGTTTCAGTAGTTGCAGATCCAACACATGCAGATGGGGCTACACAGTGGAATCAACGCTCTCCGAGTGTGGTGTTGAACAGGCTGCAGACCACCTGTTGCAGTGCAGTCTGTGCCCAGCTACATGCACTGCCGAAGATCTGGCCAAAGCTTCAGCTAGTGCACACTCTGTGAGCAAATATTGGTCCTGAAAAATTCAGTACACGTGTAATATCCATTTCTATTTTGTGGTTATAATCAAAGTGGCGCTACTCACAGAGGACCAGTGTGGGCTGCAGTTATCGTATGACAGCGAAATTTGGTAGATATTCTAACGAGTTAGTTCCGAAGCGATTTACACTGGAAAAAACTAGTTCCAACTTTGGCCACAAGGTGCAAATCTGGCTCTGTGAATACAAGAAAGACGTACAGAAATGTTTCCATATGTAATGGCTCAGGAACAACACGTGGGCAGAAAAGATCACACAAGTGCGAAAGCCATAATGTTGATTTTATTATTAATAGCCACCTACTCATTTTGTTGAATATGAGCACCGGAGACGTTGATGAGATGCTGTGCAGAGCCAAATTTGCACCTGGTGCCCAAAGATGATACTAATTTTTTTACAGTGTAAATCAGTTCCACATTAACGCACTAGCGTATCCACGAAGTTGCGCTGCCATGCGATAATTTGAGCCCACAATGGGCCTCCGAGTGTAGCTGCACTTTTATGATAACCACCAGTACATAACCTATTGTGTGTTTCTGTTTTAATTAATATGACTTGGAAGAGGTTTACTATATAGCTCTTTGGTATACGAATGCTTCTGAGACAAGAAATAAATAAAACTGTAGAGGCAAGGAAGAAACCATTGTTTGAAATTAGAGTGTAATTTTTATTGTTCCCCAAAGAAGTTACCAAAGCACTTTGATAATTTTGTACAGCTTCAGGGAATCAGCACCCTAAATCTTACGTCAAGACGTGATAAATGAGGCTATATTGGCAAATAAGAGATAAGATAGTAGTTCCTCACGCTTAGAGCTGTAACAGCAGTGTATCAAAGTAACCGTAATCTCTTGCGATTTATCTTTGTCGGACAGCCTTGAAGCAGTTAATGCAGTAAAATAGATAGACGGTTGAATGTTTCTGGGTAAACGAGTTTCACGCTTGTATCGTTTATCATAATGCTTACGTGAAGTTTGTAGAAGATCAAAGGTGACCCGACCGGCATGATATTTTCCTGGTTAGATTCACTCTCAGGAAATACTCGAGATAGTGGAGTCAGTTGGTCACATATTACGAGAGAATGATAAGTTACGTGGGCCACTCGACTACCCAGTTCGAAAACTAATCGAAAAAGGCTATAATTGAGCGTTTCGCAGGCATCGAGGTGGCTAGAGATGGAGTACAAGACCGGATTAGGAAACCATGGTAATGGAAATTGGCTGTGTCATTTTCAAAGCATCGATATTTAGTGTAGTATTTTAGTGAATGCATCGAAAATCTAAATCCGGCTTGTAAGACGGGGTTGTGAAGGCTGTCCTCTCTGGTGCGAGGCGAACTTTACCGCTGTACACCCCCAATCTGTGGGTTCATTGAAGAAGGAGCACATGGTCAGTTAAAGGAGGTTGCCGGAAGAATCCAGGAAGACTGTTAGTCGGCAAATTAAATGAAATTATTCGTGGCATGGCTGCTCGTTTCTTTAAAACTCGTGTTATGAAAGCGAAAAATACGTTGCTGGCTATTAAAATTTTAACACCAGGAGAGATAGCAAATAACGGAATTTTACTTACTGTGCGTATACAATATAGTAGGGAGAAGAGGTGATTAAATTTGTAGTCGATTTGTGATGATACATTGGGTGCTGTTATATCTGGGAGCAAATATGGCTCTAACCCATGTAAGCAGCGAGTTGAACAAAGCTTGGATGACATATACAGGAACACTACTTATGCTAATTATGAATAGTACTTGACAGCTAGTGGTTGCTTGCCACTCCCAGGCAACTAATAACGAATGCAATGTGGCGATGTCCGTTCTCCTAAGAGCCTATGTCCATCGTGGTGCTTAGGCAGAACAGGGACTCGACTGAAAAGTTTGATAAAGAGGGAATGTGCATGAAATGCATAGTCTCGTGTTATCAAATGGTGTGACCTTTGCAGGTTCTGGAAGGTACCGACAGGAGCCATGCCGATCCCAGCGCCGTGGCCAGCTGCAATAGGTTTCTCGGATGAGGATCATGGCGCATACAACCCGATTGAGGGGGAAATACATATTCTCGATTGATCTTAAATCCTGGGAGTTTGGTGGCCTGTTGCTCGTAGGACCATGCTCATATACTGCGAGCTGTGTGACACGTTGCATTGTTCTGCTGGTAGATGCCATCATGCCGAGGGAAATAAACTGCGTGTTGGGATGAACATGGTCGCCAAGGATAGATGCTTGTTTGTGTTATGCAGTGTGCCTTCCATAATAAAGAGAGCACCCAGAGAATGCGACGAAAACATTCCCCAGACTATGACGCTCCCTCCTCCGTTCTGGATCCTTCCGACAACTGCTTCAGGATGTTTGCTTTCAGAAACTTCACGCTGATGAGCAGAAAATATGATTTATCTGTAAAGGCCTCTTGTTGCCATTCAGTGGAAGTCCAGTTGCGCTATTGGCTTATAAATTCTCTTCTTCGTCGCCGGTGAACAGTCGTCAGCATGGGTGCATAAACGAGGCTCCTGCTGCAGGTCCATACGCAGCAACTTTCGCTGAACAATCGTTGACGAGACGCTATTGATAACCCCTTGGATCAACTGGGCGGTCATATCCGCAGCTGCCGTTCACCCCTGCCATCTAGGTCTGTGGAGCACCACAATTCTTTCTGCGTCAGTTTTAGATAGCGGCATTTTGCCATGCGCTGTATAATTTAGTCACGGCGCCCAGCGGACAATTTACAAACTTAACTGTATCGGAAATGCTTCCACCCTTGGACTGAAAGCCAATAGTCGTGCACTTATGGATGTCAGGGAAATCGCTACTTTTTCGCATTACAACGACTGCGATGTTTTTCGGGTCTCCCCATACGCTTTATATATTCTCCACTACTAGTGCTGTCGCCTCTTTGTGGTTTTTGCACGTTGACGTCGAACATAGGTGGTGGTCACATTAATGTGATCCGACCGTAAGTACTGAGTAATGTTCCTTTTCCTCATAACATATTAATGTATCACTACCAAAGTGGAACTGTGTTATTTGTAGCCCTCTTCAATATCTTTGGTTAAGAAGGAGTTTATCACATTTTACGTATTTTCGGTGAGAATTTGTACAGGAATTTCACCATTTTCATCTACATACCTCAGCTTAAAAAAAATTGAAAATTTAGCTCTGGGTGTTTCTTTGTCGCACCTTGAGAAACATAATGACCAAATATCAAGACATTATATGACAGATGTCCTAACAAAAAGGCAAATAAGTGTCACAACATGTAATCTCTGGGAAAATGAATATTAAGAATAAACTTTTATTAACTTCAATTACACGTTCCCAGATGTTAAACAAGTGTACTCAGGATCTTCCTTGTCTTGTAACTTTTCTTTTGTCTTGTTTTTTTTTTTTTTTTTTTTTTTTTTTTTTTTTTTTTTTTTTTTTTTTTTACTAGATCCAGATTACACATTTCAGATGTAGACACACGATGGTGATCAGACTCTACAGTCATGGTTACAGTGATGACACTAGCCCTGAACCCCAAACGCTGTAACGTTTTACTCTCCTCATGTTCCCAAGATTGAAAACAATTACAGAATCATATGTTGCAAGCTTTACAACTGTGGATAATGAAAATGTTGTCTTGGGGCAACGTTTCCAGATGAGCACTTCGAGGGACACATTTGAATTTTGAGTTTTGCCTTGAACACACTTCCTTAGTGTGGTGCCGTCTGAGGAGCGGGCTGCTAAACCAAGGTTGGCACTTCGCCCCGAAACCACAGAGGTGTATAATGATCGCATGCCGAATGAGAAACTCTGGCGTAGCCACGGCTCCTAGAACTTCTCACGCCACTGCAACGGCTCGACTACTTACGGCTCAGCAGACGAACGCTCGCCCCAGGTCGCAGTTAATGACCAAGATAGCACCATCATCTTAGATTGGCCACTAGTGTATTAAAGGTCTTAGGCAGAACTTAAAGTGCACGGTACTTCAGCTATTCTTCAAGTGAAGAGTCCTGTAAAGCTGTCTGCATCAAATGATTGTTTAATATTCCGTGATAGTTGTAAATACTCAGAACATATCTGTCGAAATGGATTGTACAAAGTTAAGTAAACATTCATATCTGTGTTGAAATAAAGTCAACTAATGTTTCATATGTTATGCTTCCACTCACTCTCCTCCTAGAGCAAACCAAAGAAACCACTGTTGTGCCGGCGAGTGTATTTTCGTTCGGCACAACACTTCGTAGGCCAAGATTTGCGAGGAACCTAAACGGTCGTTTGATAGCATTCATTACACATTCAGGAATGCATTTCCTATCCGTCTTGAAATTGTTATTCCACAGACAGCTGCGAAAAGAGGCCTGGCTGGAAAAACATAGAACAATGTAGTTTCTTTCTTCATAACTTCCGATACGATTTCGAAAACTAAACTTGGGGAAGTAGCTGTCAATAACATTCCCTACTGATTGCAAACAAAATCGAAAAATCAATTTTCGGTCACTTTTGCACACATTCCCCCGTAGTGCCACTCCTGTGCCCAGTACGGTCGCTGGGAGCCCTACTGCTGGCGTGCCGTCCTCGCCGTCGCGTCAGAGGAAGCCGCGACAGTGGCGGTCGTGATGGCAGTCCGTGGCGCTCCAGGCGTTGTTGCAGACAAGCCCGTTTCCTGACTCATGGAACACGACTTGGCAGTACGTTGCTGCACAGCGAAGCGACAGTATGTCTTCTCGGGCGCTAGTCGTATGGGGCCGTTGAGATCCAGCACGGCGTTGCGTATGGCCCTCCTGAAGCCGGTGACTCCATATTCGTACGACGGTTGTAGGATCACGACCAGTGGGAGCAGCTCGATGGGCCACGATCCTGCATTGCGGCACGTCCTGGTAGATGCTTCTCATTCTTGCACTATTTTCACACAAACATGGAAGACCCAAATGCAATTTCTGAATGAGGAACACGCTGCATAATCTTTTCTTGTATACAGCGTATGTCAGGAGGAATGGTTAGTATTCAGGGATATGACAGGAACGCTCATTTGAAGCAAAAAACTTCACGTAGACAAATGTCCTTGCCAAATGGTTTCCGAGATGGAGCACATTTAATGCACATTTGGTTATGGGCTAGTAGCAAGCACGTGTATGTACCTTACCGCCCAACATCTTTGGTGTTTCATTCTAGCCGAACTTATGTTCTTGCATTCAGCCTCTTTGCTCAGGTGTCTTTCTGCGCCGGCCGCGGTGGCCGTGCGGTTCTGGCGCTGCAGTCCGGAACCGCGGGACTGCTACGGTCGCAGGTTCGAATCCTGCCTCGGGCATGGGTGTGTGTGATGTCCTTAGGTTAGTCAGGTTTAAGTAGTTCTAAGTTCTAGGGGACTTATGGCCTAAGATGTTGAGTCCCATAGTGCTCAGAGCCAATTGATGTCTTTCTGCCATTAAACTATCCCACTGAGCTTCGGGGATAGGACTGTTCGTGCGGCTGTCGAAGAGTACCATCGGCGTTTTCCGACACGTCGCATTGCTGCTCGTAGAGTTTTTAAAAAAATGGTTCAAATGGCTCTGAGCACTATGGGACTTAATATCTGTGGTAATCAGTCCCCTAGAACTTAGAATTAGTTAAACCTAACTAACCTAAGGACATCACACACATCCATGCCCGAGGCAGGATTCGAACCTGCGACCGTAGCGGTCGCGCGGTTCCAGACTGAAGCGCCTAGAACCGCACGGCCACACCGGCCGGCGCTCGTAGAGTTTTTACCCGAGTTTTCAGCTCACTGCGTAAACACGGATTCTTCCAAGTTTCCACATTTCTTCTGAACATCTAGTTCAGCGACCTATCCAGAAAGAGCAACACATTGTTGAAATTTTAGAGCGTAGTCCTACCAACAACGCATGGAGACTTTATTCACATGTCAGTGTCCCACTAACACAGTATCGTAAACATTCCATGTGGAAAACTTGTAGCCATTTCACATATTTACATGTGTGTATGTGTGAATTTGATAATGTGATGAATCATACAGAAAACAAATAACATTGTTATAAAGCGCAACACAACTGGAGGATGACTTTCTCGAAAGCCAGCGTCTCCCACTGCAAAGTGGATGTTTGAAATTTGTCTGATATGTGTCTATTATCTTCCTCTGTAATAGTGCAAAAGTGTGGCGCTCTGTGACGTCACCCTCGGGGTCAACGCCACTTCAAACAGCAACATGTCGACATATGCGAGAAAAAGAAAACACCACAGCTCTGATGTTCATGCGTCGTGTACGGTGGTACCAATATTCACCACAATTCTGGAGAGCGCCGCCGTGGACGTCTCACCCGATGAAAAAGTCATTTCCCTCTTACCCACACGTTTTTTTTTTAAAAAAAAATTGTGTAAGTACCTATGGGACCAAACTGATGAGGTCATCGGTCCCTAGGCTTCCGAACTACATAATTAATATATAGTAAGTTACACTAAGGGCAACACATACACCCATGGCCGAGGGAGGCCTCGAACCCACGACGGAGAGAGCCGCGCGAACTGTGGCAAGGCGGCCATAGACCGCGCGGCTACCACGCGTGGTGGCGACCCACACTTCACTCCTTCTTTTGATACCCCTGCGGTGGAAGTCAAAACCGTGATGCCCAGCCTTGAAATCACGCGGTTTTTTTACGTGTGGCCAGGGAAACAATTTCAGACACACCGCACCTCAGAATCGATACGAAAAGGGCTCCTTGTGTGGCATAAAGGGCGTCAATAAAACCACCCCTTGCCTTGGGTCTTTGATTCTCACACATTTCTCGGTCGAGAAGGACAGTTCACAGTGCTATGAGTAACAAGATGACGTTCTTGACAATGTAGACACCTTGACAGGTTTCAGCCCTTCACTAAGTACGCTGTGAGTCTGCATACCCTGTGTAAGGCTGACACACCTTTGGAGTGCAACGCAACTGCAGTTTATGGTCTCGTGCATTGGTTGGAACCACTATGGACCGTTCAGAACCATTCCATGAAATTTGAGCTTGATCAGAAGCAGTAAAGGATGGCTATGCATTTTCAATCCTACTATTTCGCGCCCTGTTGTGGTGTTATCAATGGGGAGTGCGACACTGACACATGCGTGAATAAAATGGCAAAGGGTCCCTCTAAGACCTCCTCCCCCCCTCCCCCCCATTTCTGCAACACCCTCAATGCCACCCGCCCACCTTTGTTAACCTGTTTACAAATGTACCTCCACAGAGACAAACTGAGACAGAGTCCCAGGCGCTGGCAGACAGACAGTGCCTAACACCCATCCACCGAGGGAGGCGGCGCAGTGGCTAGCACACTGGACTTGCATTCTGGAGGACGACGGTTCAGCCCCGCGTCCGGCTATCCTGATTTAGGTTTTCCGTGATTTCCCTAAATTGCTCTAGGCAAACGCCGAGATGGTTCCTTTGAAAGGGCACGGCCGACTTCCTTCCCTAATCCGATGAGACCGATGACCTCGCTGTTTGGTCTCTTCCCCCAAAGAATCCAACCCAACCCAACCTAACACCCATCCGATTTCGCGTGCCCTACTAGCTGATGCAAGAGCTGCCCCACAGTGTACTCAGAGAAGGCCTGAGGCGTCTGGGGGTGTCAGCAGTGTCAGAGGTTGTCGAGAACATCGTCCTGTTGTTCAGCGCACTGCTAACCGTCGTTTACGATCGCGAACTATGTGGGACTCAACGCCACAGGCAAAGGGATGGTTTCATTGATAACCTTTATGCCGTCCCCTTTCCGAATCGACTCTGAGCAGCTGTGTGTCTGAAATGTGTTCCTTGGCCACCCATGATAAACCGGGAGCTTTCAACGTTGGACGTCGCGAGTCTGACCTCCACTTCTCATCGTGTGCCACGTCCACGGTGATGCTGTGATCGTTTTTTCACACGTGTCGGACTCCTTGTTAGTTGATGCATCGCCGTGATCGAGGGTGATGTCGTAGGCCGCCGCGCTTTTGCATCATTACAAAGGAAGGCTGTAGGCACCTTTTAGCCAAATTTCAAACTTCGCGATGGGAGATAATCAGGGGGTTTAAAGAAAGTTATGTTTCGATTGTATTGCGTAGAGTAGATGGTGTTACCTACTCCACGTTGTTGCGCTGATATACTAATCATTTGCATACCCAAGCGTGTAGAATACTTCATGACAGTTTGGCATTTCTTACATGCTGCCATCATGGTACTGAAATTTTAATGGCCGTGAGGGTAGAAAAATGGTTCAAATGGCTCTGAGCACTATGGGACTCAACGTCTGAGGTCATAAGTCCCCTAGAACTTAGAACTAGTTAAACCTAACTAACACATCCATGCCCGAGGCAGGATTCGAACCTGCGACCGTAGCGGTCTCGCGGTTCCAGACTGCAGCGCCTAGAACCGCACGGCCACCCCGGCCGGCCGTGAGGGTAGATATAGATGTCTTCCGACGTAGGAACACACTTGAAGTATAGGAAAAGCACAAAAGCTAAAGGGCGTCAAGTGTACTACAAATGAGTTATGCCACCTCTTGTACCTTATCCTTGGCGCAGAGTGTTTGGGGATACCATTTGATTTTTCTTTTTTTTTTAATGAGTGATTTTCGTTGATTGTGAGCACAGTGAGTTAGCTGTGGCACAGATTATATGAGTGTTTCCAAGTTAGTACTGCAACGTATGATCTAGCTATCATCGTCCTAAAGTCATTGGCGGAGGCAAGGGCCTGCGAGTGGGCTGACACAGCCAGCCGCCAGAGCGTCCGGACGAGCGAGTTCGGGGAACGGAAGCTGGTTTTTATCGAGGTACAGTGGAGTGAGGAGAAGACGGCTGGCGCCCCTATCAGCCCGTGGATGTGGAAACTTACTCTAAAGATGGTGGCGTTCAAAATGAGACAGAATATTGCTTCTGAATTCAACAGTAATTCGATAATTCCATAGCGCAAAACCAATCATATCGGTATACTCGCAGCACTGGGGTGCATCTACTGAGACATTAATATTTTAAATATCACGAAAACTACACAAAATAGTCACACTAAATGAATACTGTTACAAAAAACCTTAAAAAATTAATAATCGCTGAAGAGTTCATTAAATCTTAACAGCCGGCCGAAGTGGCCGTGCAGTTAAAGGCGCTGCAGTCTGGAACCGCAAGACCGCTACGGTCACAGGTTCGAATCCTGCCTCGGGCATGGATGTTTGTGATGTCCTTAGGTTAGTTAGGTTTAACTAGTTCTAAGTTCTAGGGGACTAATGACCTCAACAGTTGAGTCCCATAGTGCTCAGAGCAATTTGAACCATTAAATTTTAACAAATAGCTTAGGACTGTGACTGTCATCATAGTATGTTGTTTATTAAGGTATTACGTTTTTTATATAAACTTTCAGTTATGTAAATGTATAAGAGCATTATATTCTCCGTAGTTACACAGCAAATGAACGCAATATGATACTTCCTGTATTTCTCCCTACTTAACCATGTAACATATGTCTATGTTGCAATTAAGACATTCGTAATTTTAAAGTGGTAAAATATTTGTAATAGACTCTAAGACAAAAAAAAAAAAAAACGACGAACCACGGAGGAATTATCAGAATTGGTCGAAAATAGGTAGATGTGATGTATATCTACAGGCAAACAAATGATTACAATAAAAAAAAGGATGATTCGTCCAAGAGGACGAGCTTCACAAACGTAGCAACTTAATAACGCGTTGGTTCCCCTCTGGTCCTGACGCAAGCACTTATTCGGCGTGGGTGTTATCGTGAGGGATATAGTGCAAAATTCTGTCCAATTGGCGCGTTAGATCCCCAAAATCCCGAGCTGGTTGTAGGGCCCGGCTGATAATGCTCCAAACATTTTCAGTTGGAGAGAGAATTCCGGCGACCTTGCTGGCCAAGGTAGCTTTGGAAAGCAGGAAGACAAGCAGCAGAAACTCTCGCCGGGTTCGGGCCGGCATTATCTTGCTGAAATGTAAGCCCAGGATGGTTTGCCATGAAGGGCAACAAAATGAGGCGTAGAATGTCGCCGAAGTTGCGCTGTGCTGTAAGAGTGCCGGGGATGACAACCAAAGGAGTCGTGCTGTGAAATAAAACGGCATTCCAGACCATGACTTCTGGTTGTCGGGCTGTACGGCGGGTGACTGTGAGGCTGCTATCATTGCAGCTGTACAGGCCACGCTAGTACGTGTCCTATCAGACCCAAATTCTCAATTTATCCACTCCATGCTAATGTAGCGCCCCTTACTCATTATTACTCGCTGCATTTCGTCGAATCTCTAAGCCTTCCGAGAATGGAGTGCATCCGTACTGAAATGATCAATTGGTCGTTCTCACCTTAATTATATATGCGGTCTATGTTGTTTTCTCCCCATTGGTTTAAATCAGTGTGCACTGGCAACTAATATTATTAAGTCTTTTGTATCTTAACCGGTTCATAATGACTGCAGGATCGAAAATTGTTTCTATTCTTTCGGACACATCCGAAGGAAGAGACACCATATATATAATTAAGTTTGTACGGAACCCTTAGTGCGCAAGTCCTACTCGCTGATAGTTTCTCAACACAATCTACGTTCAATGCGACGGCCGTACGGCACCTTACTGGGAGGGAGGGCCACTCTAACGGTCGACGTGGGAACCATCATCTTGCTGCATCAATAGCCTCCCCATCATCCACATACTGCTTCCTGTGGAGTGCCTCCTTCATTGGGTCAAACAGATGGAAGTCGGAAGGTGCGAGATCCGGGCTGGAGGGTGGATGAGGAAGAACAGTCTAATGAAGTTTTGGCAGCTCTTCTCGTGCGCGCAGATTTACGAGTGTGTGAAGCCTTGCGTTGTCATGCAGAAGGACAAGTTTGCACTTTTATGGCGACGAACAAGCTCGAGTCGTTTCTTCAGTTTCCTGATGGTACTACAATACACTTCACAGTTCATCGTTTCACCATGAGGGAAGACATCAAACAGAATAACCTCTTCAAAAACCGAGAAGATCGTCGCCACGACTTTACTGGCTGAGAGGGCAGCTTTGAACTTTTTCTTCGGAGGAGAGGTGGTGTGGTCTTCTGTTAGACGGTGTGGAATGCATGCATGTCGAAAGAAACAGACACTGCGGCGACTGCAGCCGTTATGAAATACATTCAATGTATTCGCAATTGCGAATGTGGACAACCATCAGCTGTAGAATGGAATGACAAAAGTACTCGAACCCAGATTTCGCGCTAATCGAGAGCGGTCGCCTTACTATTTGACTATCTGTGCGCGACTAACTGCCAGACCAAATCCTTCACAGACGCATGGTCGACGACATGTGAAAGTTTGGCTCTGGCCGTCAGTCGCGCACAGATAGTCAAATGAAAGGCGAGCGCTCATCATAAACGGGAAATCCGGGTTCGAGTCATTGTTGTCATTCCATTCTACAGCTGATGGTTGTCCACATTTGCAAGTACGAATACATTGAATGTAACACACCTCTGAGTACCCTTCTGGTGCACGAGTGTGTCAGCGCTACCAAAATAAACGTCCAATTGTGCAGGGAGGTGTTTGATTGCGATCCAGCGATCACCTCTAATAAGAGTGACTGCACGTTTCAACATTGCAGGAGTCACAGCTGTTGCGACCGAACGGCAAGCGGGAGATCGGACAGGTTTGCACGATCTTGTCGACATGATGACAGACGCCTCGCTCAGCGACTGACCGCACTTTTTTGTCCATTGCCAAGTTTTCGTATGCATTCTGAAAGAACCTATGAATATCTATGATGCTCTGGTTTTCCGCAAAAAAAAAACTCAATGACAGCTTTCTGCTTGGATCGCACCTCCGTTACAGACGCCAGTTTGAAGGCAACGTATAGCGCCGCCGCCTATCGGAACTTCGTGAAGCTGTGGGGGCTGAAGCGGGAATATTCCGCGTTGTGCTACAACAAATTTCGCATTTTTTTCAGTGGAAATTGGCCGAGAAAAATAAGTGTTGCGTTACCTACTGAACGTCCCTCGTATGTAAGGAGGAGTGCAGATAACGTGAACTGAATACTCATTCATCACAAGGGCAGGGCTTAGTCTGATAACAGAAACATGAATAACTGCAAACAAGGGCGACGCGTAGCGGATGAGTGATGAGATAAATAACGTCTCTGGCACTTTTTCCACTGCCAGAGAGGCGCCACGACAGAGAGCAGTGTAGTCAGGCAAGCAAGAACACGTTCGGCCCACACACGTTGGATGCCAGGAACCGCGGTGCGAGTTGCACAACATGGCGTTAGATGGCCGAAGCTCAGTCGCTCCAGTCCATCAGTGTCGAGTTCTAGACACTCCGTTCCTGTTACAGAAAATGAAATTCACAATCTACGCTCTGCACTGTGAAGTGCATGGGAAGGGGTACCTACCACTACACGACTTACTTCCCGTGCCATTCACGTACAGTTCGCAGGAAAAATGACTGGTTAAAAGCCTCCTTGCATACTGTAATTAGTGGCGTCCCTACGGTAGCGGTACCTACAAAACAGTAACTTATTCTTAAACTACGCACTTTATACTGGTTTTCGAAACTCCATAAGTGGGAAAGAATGTTGCTGATGGACGACAATATGCTATGCAGAACTGGCGTTAAGAACTGCTCGCATTTGCAGCACAGTAGAAACTCATTTCTCAGAATTAGATACGACTGTAGGTCATCTGCACTATCGAAAATTTGGATATCCTGAAATCCAGAAAAAAACATTAAATTTATTATCACGTTAAATACACGAACCTGTGTCACTAAACGGCTAAAACCATCACCCGATCACCTAATCCCAGCTGTACATTGCATGTCTAATGGCTTGCAGGAGCCAAATTTGATTTTCAGTGTATCATATAATTATTAACCAAATTTAAAAATGTAAAGTGCTGTCACAATCTACTCATAAAGGTTTAGACAATGTCTAAAATTGAAGGCAGAAACTACACTGACGGAAAGAAATCGCAGCACAAGAAGGAAATGTGCGACATAAACGAAATTTCATAGGCGTGGCCGCGCGGGGTAGCCGAGCGGTCTCAGGCGTCTTGTCACGGTCCGAGCGGCTGCCTCCGTCGGAGGTTGGAGTCCTCCCTCGGGCATGGGTGTGTGTGTTGTCCTTAGTGTAAGTTAGTTTAAGTTAGCGTAAGTAGTGTGTAAGCTTAGGGACCGATGACCTCAGCAGTTTGGTCCCATAAGATTTTACCATAAGTTTCAATTTTGATACGCATGTGTCTACATCTGAAAGACGATGTCTGTTTAAATTTCGCGTAACTTGCGTAAAAGTAGTGCTAGTAGCGACATTATGAGGATGCGAATCAAGTTTGCTTTAAAAACATGATGTAACGGTCGTATCGTTAGCTACCTTTGAGATTGGACGTGGTGAGTTGATGGTAGTGAAGAATGCCTTTAAAGCGAAAAAGACGCTATTATCAGTACCTCACTGAGTTTGAACGAGGTCCTGTAATAGTGGTGCGAGAAACTGAATGTTGCCGGCCGCTGTGGCCGAGCGGTTCTAGGCGCTTCAGTCCGGAACTGCGCTGCTGCTACAGTCGCAGGTTCGAATTCTGCCTCGGGCATAGATGTTTGTGATGTCTGTAGGTTAGTTAGGTGTAAGTAGCTCTAAGTCTAGAGAACTGATTACCTCAGATGTTAAGACCCATAGAGCTTAGAGCCATTTGAACCATTTGAAACTGAATGTTCCTCCTGTGATATGGCAGAAAGCCTTGCTAGGAATGTAGCCACTGTACATGATTGCTGACAGCGGTGATCAGGAGAATGTACGTCGCAAGAATACCGGGCTTCAGACGGCCACGTGGTAATACAGAAAAGAAAGACCGTCGAGTTCAGCGCATGGTTCTGGCCCATCGTACTGTATCCGCAGCAACATTCTGAGAAGCAGTTGGCACCACAGTCAAGAACGAACTGTTACAAATCGGTTACTTGAAGTACAGCTCCGAGCCAGACGTCCTGTAGCGTGCATTCCACTGACTCCAAACCACCACCATCAAGCGAGAGCTCATTGGAGGAAAGAGTGAAGGTCTGTTGTAGTTTCTGATGAAGGCTGCTACCTCGGTGCCAATGATGGCCGTGAGTTGGTTAGAAGGATGTCAGCTGAGGACCTGTCTGCGTGCTAGACACACTGGACTTGGAGTTATTGTCTGGGGTGCGATTTCGTATGACAGCAGGAGCACTCTCGTGGCTATCCATCGCACTCTGACTGCAAATTCGTGCGTCAGCCCGGTAATTCGACCTGTTGTGCTGCCATTCATAGACAGCATTCCAGCCGGTGTTTTCCAACAGGATAATGCTCATCCACATACCGCTGTTGTAACTCAACATGCTCTACAGCGCGTCGACATGTTGCATTGGCCTATTCGATCGCCAGATGTGTCTCCAACCGAGCACATATGGGACATCATCGGACGACAACTCGAGCGTCATCCGTAACCAGTATTAACCGTCCCTGCATTGACCAACCAAGTGTATAAGGCATGGAACTCAGTCCCACAAACTGACACTCGGCACCTGTACAAATCAATGTATGCACGTTTGTATGCAACATCGTGGCGGTTAATACACTTATCAATGTACGAGCATTTCAGATGTGCAGCGACATATCTCGCACTTTCATGAATCTGTGATCCCCCACAGGCAGGGGTGGCCGAGCGGTTCTAGGCGCTACAGTCTGGAACGGCGCGACCGCTACGGTCGCAGGTTCGAATCCTGCCTCGGGCATGGATGTGTGTGATGTCCTTAGGTTAGTTAGGTTTAAGTAGTTCTAAGTTCTAGGGGACTGATGACCTCAGATGTTAAGTCCCATAGTGCTCAGAGCCATTTGAACCATTTTTTTGTGATCTTCCAATGTTAATCATTTAAATATGCTATGTAGAGAATTGTATTCCCGTAATTTCGTTATTCTACATTAATTATTTTATGGCGTTGCGATTTCTTTTTCGTCAGTCTATGTCTTCAGGCAGCGTAACTCACGGCGTACAAATTACACAGATTGCATTCATCCAGTAATCGAGAATGAAAACACTTAGCACTTCCAACAAACTTTAAACTTAATTTGATACCTTTTCGAAACTTCTTCCTTCTGACATTGCACCCCCCCCCCTCTCCCCCATAAAACAATGACAGGAAAAAAGTTTATTGCTTACTACATTTCCGATATTCATGCAACCAACTGCAGCATCGTCCATAACGTTGTAATTTATTACCTGTTTAGTATTAAATCTATTCGCGGCACAGTTTTAGGACGGTATGTCCATGTACCACTGGATGTGGCTGCAAACCTGTGTTAGTGTATGACACGTAATTCAGGAGATATGACTTCATGACTTTAATCAAAGTTTTGCGTCTTCAAGCATAAAGGTTTTACGTGCAACACTTAAGGTCATTTCTAATGTAATCAGACGTTTGAAGCTATTTTATACGTGGGAGCTCGATTATTTGAAGAATCGGGGTCGGAGGGGGGTGTTAATGGTTATTCACCATTTTCACATAAATTATGAGCAGGTGCCGAAGAAAACACAGTGAGTCTAATGCTCTGAAATAATCAGTAAGTTTCCTTTGAGCCAGTACCGCATCACTTTTGTGTATAGCAATCACGCAGGAGTTTCACCTGCATTATTTCGGTCGAAGTTGTTTCCGCCTGGCGTTCCAGACCAACCATTATTTACCTATGCATGTGTCGTAATCTTCAGACTGAGTGCGTACTCCCATCAGCTACTACATCATCGCTATCGTCACTCTCTTCAGGCACACAGACGGCGATAATTTATTTATCAGAAACCATCATTTTGAAACAGAAGTCTTCTGTTTCTTTCCTATTATTCTTCCAGTATAACGTCGTCGAATACCCAACACCAAATTCAACAGCAATATTTCTCAACAATTCTCATTTACCCATCGTCTCTTGTCCACCAAACTTTTTGTCCATGAATACTTATCACCTTCTTTCTCTTTGATGTCATTTGACACTCGTAACAAACGAGGGCATTATAGTGCTGCACAACTCAAAAGTAAACTTGTTAACCGACATCCCTGTATGGCAGTTGGTAGAATTATATTTAATGATCGTCGTCGTCGATTGTTGCCGACAATACGGCCATAGTATCAAATACATGTACATTGTACTAACCTCTTCAGTCTTGAGATCAGAGATGAAAGGTTTATATTGGTGGTCAATGCATTTTTCTACGACAAAATAAGATTCAGATACGGAACTAAAAAAAATTATGCATTCAACAGAGTGAAACGGTGCAAGATGTTCGAAATTCTGAGAAAATTAGGGGTAAAGTATAGCGGAAAACGGGTGCTATGCAATATGTACTACAACCAAGAAGAAACAATTAGAGTGGAAGACCAAAAGAAAGTGATCTGGTAGGGAAGGCATGAGACAGGGATGCAGTCTTCCGCCCTGCATCCGCCCTTATGTTCAGTGTACATATCGAAGAAGCACAAAATGGAAATAAAAGAAATATTCAGGAGGTCATTTAAAATCCAGAGTGAAAAATTATCTATGATAAGAGTTACTGATGACATTGCAGTCCATAAGTGAAAATGAGAAAGATTTTCTGAATCTGTTGAATGGGATGAACAGTCTAATAAGCATACACTATGGACTGACAGCAGAAGTGAGATTAGAGATAAACCAAACATCGACTAAGTGAAGGAATTGTGCCGCCTTGGAAGTAAAATAACGCATAGCGGACGAAGCAAAGAGGACATAAGGAGCAAGCTAGCACAAGGAAAGATGGTATCCCTGGCAGATGGCTCTGAGCACTATGGGACTTAACTGCTGAGGTCATCAGTCCCCTAGAACTTAGAACTACTTAAACCTAACTAACCTAAGGACGACACACACACCCATGCCCGAGGCAGGATTCGAACCTGCGACCGTAGCGTCCCTGGCAGAAAGAAGTTTGCTAGTGACAAACATCGACGCTAATATGTGTAATAAATTTCTGAGAAATTACGTCTGGAACACTGCATCGTATGGAAATAAAGCACTGTGTGATGATAAGAGCATCAAAACGTTTAAGATATGGTGCTATAGAAGAATGTTGAAAATTGGGTGGACTGGTAAGATTAGGAATGAGGACGTTGTCCTCAGAATCGATGAGGAGAGGACCATTAGTAAAACATACGCAAGAAGATTGGACAAGATGCTAGAACACGTGTTAAGATATCAGGGAATAACTTCCATGATACTAGAGGGAGCTATTGAGGCTAAAAGCTGCAGAGGAGAACAAAGACTGGAAGACATCCGATCAGTAACTGAGGACATAGTGTACAAAGGCTGCTCTGAGATGGAAAGGTTGACACACATGAGAGGAATTCGTTGTGGCCCGCGTCAAATCAGTAAGAAGGCATATGACCGCGGAAAAACACTACAGTGAACGGATCATTATAGTCATGAATGACACAAAAACTACGACGCAGCACATGAGTAGGAGTATATATGCCAACTTGCTATGCAGTTGATGAAGAAATTAAAAAAAAGAGAATAAAACTTCATCCACAAGGAGTCACATAATGATAAGGCCCATGAACCTGCAGAACAGAAAACATCGTTAAATGCTAAGGTCGTGTGATTACGGAACATATCTTATATAACCGACACTGTCTGTTTCAAGTGTGTGGTCACACAATTTTGTTGGAACTGAGCATCGTGAAATTGCAGAAAATTGTGCAATACAAGTTCAAGACAAATTCATGAAACAGACTAATTCAGTTAAACTATAGCACCGGAGTTGTCATTAAATGTTCAGACGACTTGGTTACAGAACATCTCTCATACAGGCACCATTCAGTGCTGTTCAGTGGGCGTTGCCACGTCATTCTGTTTGCAACAAGCCTACTGAAGCTGGGAAAATCATGCAACGCAACATAAAGGAGACGTTTTGTCATCTTAAGAAAAATCGCATATCCACAAACGAGTTGCATTTGGAGAACAAGTCATATCACCAAATGCTGAAATGGCATGCTTGCCAAAAATGCCTCGTAGAACAGCCACTGTCTACGTTTGAGTGTGCACAGCCATGTCATTTCGCTGAAACCAAGCCTCATCACGTTGTAGGCAGTTCTGTAGTGAAATTCCAAGAAAAGAAATAATCATCTAAGGAAAATCACGTGTTGACTAATTTTGTGACCTTGTAGAATAGTAAACGTCTTTCATTGTAAAGGCGGTATGGCTACAAAACATATCTCGGCCAACTGACGTCGACTTGTTTTTATTGTCTTGCCATACTGTTTTGTTAGAACTAAACATTACAGAGTTGCGGAAAATTGCGCAGTACCACTCCAAGAGAGGAGTTCAGAATGTTGGTTAATCCGATGAAACTGCAGAGCAGTAAATGTCATTAAGCGTGCAGGTGGCGTGGTTACCAAGGGCACTGATAACTATGTAATGGTTCCTGCCTCATCATTCTGTTGGAACCCACCATCGTGTTGTGGAAAATTGCAACGATGCAACACCAAATAAAAATATCAATTACAGAAACATCACATCTGGTGTTAATTGGCTAACTCTGAAAACAAAAAGCCTCAATGAATGTTTGGCATGGTTACCAAAAATCTCTCGTAATATTTCTACTGACTGCTGTGTGGATGAAGTTGCCCTACAATTCTTTTGGCATCAAAACTCGTAAATTTTGATGAAATTGTGCAGCACAGCACCAACAAAAGTTTAAGCATCTGAAGAAAAATCATATGTGGACATATCCGATGAATATGGGTACTTGAGTATATCACCTACTGTTTAAGTGTATTATTAGCAAAGACTTTGCCGGGAATGTTGATACACAATTCTCTTAGAAATAAAATTTATTTTGCAAAAGATTTATGGATGAATAAGCAACTGATTAATTAATGAGGTTGTGAGAAATTCTGCAGTTCGACTACAGAAAGAGGTTTCATTATCTTAACTGTAACAAACTGTAGAGAAATTGACTACTTCTGACAAATCAAGTCAGTGTCTGTTGCGCCACAGCATTCCGTTGTAACCTACCCGCACAAATTTGTGAGAAGTAGCGTAGTGCAAAACAGAGGAAGATTTTTACGCTGTCAAGTAAAGTCAAATGCGGATAAATCCGGGGAATCTGGAAAACAGGGAATTTCAGGAAATATTGAAGTGTCATGTTTACCGAACATCTAACGCACGACAGCTATCGACTGCTTAGCAGTGGGTGGTCCGCAGCTAAGCACTGAAGTTCTGTCACCTCAAAGTCAGATAACCTGAGATATTGTCTTTTCGTATCTGGAATGGATTACTAGTGAAAATTTGCTTTTTGAAACAAAACCAGAATCCAGCCTGCAAGCGACTCTCGTTCCCCTTCACTAGGCTTTGGAGTACGTTAGGCCATTCACTTTTTAATATTCTGTGCCGTTCTTTTAGCCCGGTATTGTTTGGTTCTTTCCGATCTTGCCTTCCTTTTCTGCTCAGAGATTTCGATCTCGATGTGTAATCTCTCTCTTTCTTTTCCATTTCTTTTCTGTGAGCATATTTCCTATGATTTGAAGTACTTTTAAGTCCTTCTCCGTTTCCTTCAGTCAATTTGGTTTGCTTTTTTCTTTTCTTTGCAGGAGTAGTTAATTTTTTGGGGGATTAGTTATTTGGGTTCCTTCTGAGTGTATGTCCATAAAAATCCATTCTTCTTTTTCTCACTGTGTCATGAGAATTTTTATTTGCTAAAGGATTTCATTCAAAATGGTTCAAATGACTTTGAGCACTATGGAACTTAACATCTGATGTCATCAGTCCCCTAGAACTTAGAACTACTTAAACCTAACTAACCTAAAGACATAACACACATCCATTCCCGAGGCAGGATTCGCACCTGCGACCGTAGCAGTCGCGCCGTTCCAGATTGAAGCACCTAGAACCGCTCGGTCACCGCGTCCGGTAAGGATTTCATTCCTGAAGTGGATTGGGTTATTGTTTTGGAATTTAGTGCCTAGGACTTTTCTTAGTATTTTCCTTCCTTTGATCTCCAACTTTTCAATTGGCCCGTGATTGGTGATGAACAGTGTTTCGGCTGCGTATAGGACTTCCAGTCTGAGTACGTACTATAGTGTCTTCCATTCCATGATACGGACTTCAACTTTATTTGTTTCAGATTTCATTGCATTTTTCTCGAGGGCATTTCAGCTGACCCAGTATTCATTATATTTGAATTCTTCGACGATTTCTATTTTTTGTCCTCCAGCTTTTAAAATGTTCCTGTCTTTTTTATGTTTGTTATTATTTTGGACTTTTAGAAGGAGACTTTGACACCTATCCCTTCTGTTTATTTTTATAGTTCGAAAATGTGTTCTTTAGCTTCTTCCAGTTCTTGCCTAGTAGGGCCGTATCAACTACAAAAGCTAGACAATGGACTTTGATGTCTTTGTTTTTTGCTCCTAGTCTTATCCCACTATGGATCATCGTGCTCCATTCTCTGAATACTTTTTCTAGGGCGCAGTCAGATATCAGTGAGAAAAGCCCTTCTCCTTACCGTATACCAATTTTATCTCAGAACGGTCGGAGAGTTCTCCGTTGAATTTAACTTTCTCTGATTAGTACCGTAGTTTTGCTGTCTAGGTTTAGATCTTTTAGCACAGAGGCATTCCCACATTCACGGTGTATTGAGTCGTCTGATTTACTTCAGTTTACGTTTTTTTACTTTGGTTGCTCAGTATCTCTGGTAAACGGCAGCAATGTCTTATGAGTCATTTTTATTTTGCAGGTCCTACGGGGACCAAGATGGGGAGCAAATATCCATGGTCATGGAATGAGTCAGTACATGAAATTAACACAAGAAAAGTGATAATAGTAAATATGTACACCAACCCTATGCAGACGACAAGATACAAGTTTATGTTGCGTAATCGACAATATAACACAGGAATTAGCTTAACTTTTTTCCAGGAAGTCCCCTACAGACTAGAATAACCTTGAGGAAAATATTCAGTTTGAACGTGGAAGTGCATGGGTTACAGCTATGCTTTTTTAATACTTGCGGTAGGTTTTGAGAACGGATGCAGCAGAATGCTGCACGCGTTTCTCCACAAGAGTCAAGGAGGTGTGATCCAAATGTAGATTTAATTCCTGCCTGCTGCTAATTCGAAAGTAGAACAGTATTTTGTTTTCATGCTACTTATGATCAATATTTTTAGAGATAAAGAGTAAAAAAAAATTTTATGTCATTCTGTGATATTCCAAATGGACAGGCACTGCTTCCCTTTTCATACTGAGCCGAAATAACGGGCAACTCGTTATTTGTACAAAGAAATCAAGCCAGGAATACCAGCAAGAAACAACCACACATGAAAAGTAAGAGCCTCTCGTAAGTGTCATGTTTTATTTTTGGCAGAAATCCGAAAATCGCAAATTTTATGTAAACTTCCTTACACTACAATTAAAAATGATTAAGAGTTATCTTATAAACTGGTTGTTAAATGAAGCAGATGAAACTTAAAAAATCTGCGAATAAAAAGCAATTACTGCTCGTTTCGCTTCGTCAAACAACAACAACAAAAACAAAACAAAAAACTTGCCCTATTGTAAGTATGTGTCTACAGTTGATCAAACCGACGAAGAAGTAAGCAGATTTATCATTTTGTTGGCAGAATAGTATGTATGTATTCCATGCAATTTAGTTTTTATATGAGTTGTTGTTGTTGTGGCCTTCAGTTGGAAGAGTGGTTTGATGCAGCTCTCCAAGCTGCTTTATCCTGTGCAAGCCTCTTCATCTCCGAGTTAACTACTGCACCTACATCCTTCTGAATCTGCTTACTGTATTCATCTCTTGGTCTCCCTCTACGATTTTTACCCCCACCCTCTTCCCTAAAGTACTAAATTGGTGATCTACTGATGTCTCATAATGTGTCCTATCAACCGATCGCTTCTTCTAGTCAGGTTGTACCACAAGTTTCTTTTCTCACCAATTCTATTCAGTACCTCCTCGTTATTTACGTGATCTGTCCATCTAATCTTCGGCATTCTTCTGTAGCATCACGTTTCAAAAGCTTCTGTACTTTTCTAGTTTAAACTGATAGTCGTCCATGTTTCACTACCACACATGGCTACACTCCAGACAAATACTTTCAAAAAGACTTCCTGACACTTAAATCTTTACTCAGTGTTAACAGATTTCTCTTTTTACGTCTTTTTTGCCATTGCCAGTGTACATTTTATGTCGTCTGTACTTCGACCATCATCAGTTATTTTGCTGCCCAGGTAGCAGAACTCATATGCTACATTAAGTGTCTCATTTCCCTCAGCATCACCTGATTTAATTCGACTACATTCCATTATCCTTGTTTAGCTTTTCTTGATGTTCATTCTTGTATCCTCCTTTCAGGACACTGTCCATAAGTTATAAAACTGTAAAAAACTTCAACTGGAATGAGGAACGAATGATTACACAAAAAGGAACGAAACCAGCTGATCGAGACCAAGGAGGGAACGAGACCAGCTGAAGGGAACGGTGAACTATCTCTCCCGGATACGACTCTGACCGGAAATGAAGTGAAAGACCGTTCCCGAGAACAAGACCGACCTCGAGTGATGTGAAGAGTGAACTACCGTTCTTTAGGAGGCTTTCTTCTGCCTTCCTGTTCACGTTACTAAACCGTTCCTTTGGACCCATTCGTTCATGGACGACCTACCCCTAAATGAAATGCAAAGAGCTGAGTGAAGTGGACTGCATTCAGGGATTTACATTTACATTACATCAACAGCGTTCCTTGGATGCTTCGGAGAGTGGTCTCTGGGATCTACATCTGCATCTACAGTTATACTGTGTAAACCACTGCAAAGTGCATGGCAGTGGATACTTCCCACTGTAGCACTTATTAGGGTCTCTTCCCGTTCCATTCACGAATGGAGCTCGGGGAGAATGGCAGTTTAAATGCCACCACGCGTGCTGTAATTAATCCATCTTGTCCTCACAAGCCTTACAAGAGCGACAGACAGAGGGATCTAGTATATTCCTAGATTTTTGATTCTAATTTGGTTTTTCAAACTTTGTAGGCAGGCTTTCTCAGGATAGTTTGCGCCTATCTTCAAGCGACTGCCGGTTCAGTTTCTTCAGCATCTCTGTCAGACTCTATCATGGATCAAACAAACCCATGACGATTGGTGCTGTGTGCATTGGGTATTCCCTGTCAGTCCTATATGGTATGAGACACACACACACACACACTTGAGCAGTATTCTAGGAAGGATTGCAGGAGTCATTTGTAAACCATCTCCTTTGTAGACTGATTGCGTTTCCCTAGTATTCTGCCAATAAACCGAAGTCTGCCATCTGCTTTCGCTACGACTGAGCCCATGTGATCGTTCTATTCCACATACCTACAAGTCGTTACACCAAGGTATTTGTATGAACTGGGGGGTTTCAGTTGTGACTCTTTCCAATTATAGTCATAGGATACTACTTTTTTTTCATTTTGTGACATGCACAATTTAAATTTCTGAATTTTTATAGCATGTCTCCAATCTTCGCACCATTTTGAACTCTTATGTAGATCTGACTGAATGTTTGTGCAGTTTCTTTCATGCTCTACTTCATTATATATAACTGCACCCTCCGTGAAAGTCTATGTTTCCTATTAATATTGTCTTCAAGATCATTAATATACAATATGAATAGCACGGGTCTCAACACACTTCCTGGGGGCACACCCGAAGTTACTTCTACAACTGTTAATGACTCTCCTTCTATTATAACTTGCTGTGTCCTACCTATCAAATATATTCTGAATCCAGTCAGAAATTTCGCTTGTTATCTCATCCGATTGAACTTTTGCAATAAGCGTAGATGTAGTTTTTAGTAAAATACTTTTCAGAAATCGAGAAGCACTGTATCTACCTGACTGCCTTGATCCAACGCTTTCAGTATGTCACGTTAGAAAAGTTAGGGTTGGGTTTCCCATGATTGAAGTGGAAAGACGTTAAAGATGTACATTTAATTTAACTTCAGTGCAATGACTTCACATTACTTTATTCCAGTGCTAATGGTAGTTGGAGACTAAACGTTATACACTAAAACGGTCAATTTAAGAGTTTCTACGAAGGCACTCTTCAATTGAATAGAAGGAGCAGGACAAGAAAACGATCCTTAATTCAGTCTTCAACTCCACCTCATTATCTACATGACTATTAATATGCTCTTGTAGGTTTTTGAAAACGTTTATACCCACGTACCTGACTCCATTGCGTGTTAATGTTAACCTCTTAAAGTCTTTATAGAGATTCATTCTTGTCACTATTTGTTAGGAAAATAGAAATATTGAAAACGACAAGACATATCAATGAATATATATTTTGCGAAGTAGTTCTCAAAATGTCTAGGTTTTTGAAGAGGTGTCTGTAGGTAGTTCTAGAATTAACAAGAAGCTCTTTTATTCTGCAAATATTGGTCTTGTAAGTTGATTACCCTCGAAATTGTTTCCATAACTAATTTGTGAATAGAAATATCCAATAGAAACTAGTTTCTTCATTTTTAAATCGCCTAGAGCGGTAATCATGCCTACTGCAAACATAGCTGAATCAGGACGCTTCATTGTTTTTAATCAGTGGGTTTGCCAGTTGATGTTGTGATCTATCTGTGGTCTCAAAAGTTTAATACATTCTACTTTTAATGTTCCATTGTTTGGGAAACTTATTTTTACAGCTTTTGGAGTTCTGCGAGAAGTCCTGAAGTGTTTGCGCGGAGACTTGATACAGCTCAATGATAAACCTTTTGCCTACAACCACCTGTTTATGTTTTCGAATATTTCGTTACTTGCATTAGGAGCTGGTATTATTTTTTATTCCTTAATTGTATCATCTGCAAAATCCATCAAATTTGCATTTCAAGGGAGCAATACAGTGGACTGGAAAAGAAGGCGACATTGGCGTAGGAGAGGATAGATTAGGTTAAGGTTTTGTAGGTGCCGTTACAGTACGAAGTATAGTGGAAGGATGCAGTCCCGACGGTGGGTCGTATAGAATGTGCAGTTTGTTGTGTGCTATCTGTTTTATGGTTAGTAGATGGGATTTCCATGTTAGTTTAAGGCCGAGGGTTAGTCTGAGCTATCTTAGTGTATTAGCTAAATGGACATGACGGTTGTAAACGTTGAGGTAGAAGTCATGGGGTGGTAGCTGCGGGTGGTTCATACTATGGTAGTCTATATCTTGGAAGGGTTGAGCCAGACATGAAACTGAACGGGTCGTGGGTATTTCTGGAGAATAGGGTAACAGCGGTGGAAATATGGTGCATTCACGAACTGGAGAAGGTGGGCAGGAGGAGGGTATTTAGGCATATCAATAGTGTAAGGATAATACAAAAATGGAGAGAATATAGAGCCTTGAGTCACACCTAAAGCGTGACAGAAACGCTACAGTAAACTACAGCAAAAGTTCTGTCCTTTTCAGTTTTTTTTTTAAATTTTGAACACGAATATTTTGTCTGGAATTGTGTTTTTATGTTTCATTTTTTGTCTGGTATCGGGTATATTACTCTTTCAATGTTTCATTACGTTGGAAATATATATTTTCGATTTCTCTTTATTTTTATTTTATACAAACCACTGTACCGGAATTGGATAGCTACAAACAGATACGAAGGGTCGCAAGTGTGATTATCCTATGTTGCCCAAAAACTTCTGTAGCTGCATGTCTAAGTCAATAACAAAGAGAAATTGTACGAGTATATGTAAATTTGACAGACCGTCTTCTGGACAGAAAAATATGTCGATTACATTCACGTGGTTTTGTACTGAACATCTTCCTCGAAAATATGAACATATGCTCACTTATACGAAGCACTCAACATCCAGTGCTGTAAAGTAACTAAATAATTCGCAAGCGTTACGCAACGTTCGTAGAATTGTTGCTCTACTGTACGTAACCTCAGCAGCAATTTCTTGCACAGAGGTGCAAACTCGCTTATAACTTGTATTCGGTATTAATGCCAGCTATACAAAACGGTCTGTAACGCTTTTAGCCCTGGAAAAGTTTACAGAATAAACTGAAACGCATTTCAGATTAAAGTTGTTATTTCGTTTCCTTTCCGACTCAAACGCTTTTATTCAGTCTGTCAATGAAATTTAAAAACCAATAAATGGATTGAAATGAGAGTGATGTCCAGTATTAAAAATGTGGAAACATGTGATATAATCAAGTAAATTACTGCTAATGTGGTTTGAGCCGCGACGAAGTATGGACCTTGCTAGATCGGGGTCAAAGCGTAGTTTTTCTGCTGTTTTTCACAGACGCGAACTAAGCAGCAGCTCTACATTTTTATAATAGATATCTGAGTGTTGTACAGGGGGGGTGGGGGGGGGGGCAGAGGGAGGTGAGAGAGCGGAGTTGTGGATAGCGACGAGCACTAGCGTGGTCGAGCACGGGGTCCCGGGTTCGATTCCCGGCGGGGTCAGGGATTTTCACCTGCCTCTCGATGACTGGGTGTTTGTGTTGTCCTCATCATTTCATCCCCATTCATGAAAGTGGCGAGATTGGGCTGAGCAAAGGTTGGGAATTTGTACGGGCGCTGATAACCGCGCAGTTGAACGCCCCACAAAACCAAAACATCATCATCATCAAACTAGCTTGACATGGCTGTCTGGAAGTAACTGCGGTCACCGAGAGAAGACGCACCAAGCCTAGCAGTATTTGGTCCCGCTGGGCATCGACGCACGCTGCAAGCAGAACGCTGGATTCGGCAACTGGTGGCGAGGTGTACAGCCGCGGGGACGGAAGTTGTATGCGTTAGTACCTGCTCGACTGTCCTATACTAACGTGCGTCGATTGGCAAGGTATCACCGAGGACATCGGAACGTGCAGCTGATGTTCGAAAACGGTTCGTGAATAAGGGGAATTGGCAGAGTTAATAACCAGTGAAGCGACGTTTGCGCCATGTGATTTTGTTGGCGAACATAAGTTGCGGCGGGGCGGGGTTTTGTTCACTGTGCAGGCGTCTGCTCGATGTCCCTTCACTCGGCAACGTAGATACTTACAAGATGATGTAAAAGCAGCGTTGATAAAAAACTCCATCTAATATCTGCAATTACTGAGGCCGCGCAACTCGAGTAATGAAATAAAGTTCTGTAGAAAAATACTGTGATTCAATTTTATCAGGCAGTAAGAAAATGGATTGGCTTCTGGAAAATAAGGTCAGAAATTTCCACACAAAGATGTTTATTTTGTCCTTAATAGACAAAGAAAAGGTAGTTTTCAGTCCACATTTAAACTATTGGTTATTACCTTCCGGTTCGTGATTCATACATACATTTCACACGCACAGCAGCCAGAAATCTGTCCAAACCCGATACGAATTAAACAACGTTTTCACAGTCATTAATTTCACCACTAATTTGAGTTATTAAACTTGGTCCTTCTTGTGGATTTCTAAAAAAGAAATCTGCTCGCCAAAAATGCTCAGTGTTTGAACACTGAAACATGCCACTCGGATACTATGAAGATCGAAGTTTCACACGCGAACATCATTCCAACAAAACAATTCCAAAACTTGCAAACTTCACAAAACTGCCCTTAAATGCAACTGCTATTACGGCCACACAATTTGGACGCGAGAAGCCAATTATTTCTTCATTTTACGCATTATTCTGATTGGCTGATCATTCTCGCAGCCAATCAAAATGCTCGCTCATGATCACACTCGCGCCAAAACTGGCCTGCACTAATCCTTATACACAGACGCATTTACGTCATTCTGACATACAAATATTAAAGTAATGTTTAATAAACGAAAAAGAAAAAGCAATTATTCTGGAAATATTCGTTAGGTACTGATTTTACTCCAGCTTACTTTGTGGCTACTCTGTTACACTAGCAATTACCCCTAGACAAACGTCACCAGCAAAGTGGGAAAATTCCCTATGATCATTTTCCCACGACGGGCTTGTGTAACTCTTGCAGGTTACTAAGACGGTATATCATGCAACATTTAAATCTGACGAATGTCCCACGTACACACTCTCATTTACTCACATTTATTCCCACAACAATATTAGACACAAATAATAATTTTGTCTGATTTTTATATTATGAAAACGAAAATCAATTAAAGTTATAATATGAAAATCTCAATTACTTAATTCTGCACGCTGAGAGTTCTGTGTATGTTTCCAATTATACCAAAAGATAAACTATTATATTTCGTGACTGAATTTAGTTCCCTAAATGTCGGTTTTTGACTTTTTCAGCAAATTTTTATTCTCCGAATCTATGATAGTTAAAATGTGGAAATTTTCCTGAATAACAAAAGGTAGTGTACAGATTTTGCAAATGATTGAATAATATTTAATAACATTTATTTAGGTTCATAGGTGGCATGAATATACAGCCGTTCTCACGCTGCAGTAGCATCATGTGTATATGACTCATAGGTGGGACACAACTTGCTGTCTCCTTCACAGCCACCGGCTCCAATACTGCGGGCTGTACTGCAATGTAACTTACTGCAATAATTGTTATCGTACATTAACTCAGGACATCACACACCCCGTCAGAACCTAAAATTTCTCCTGAGCGTATTTTATGATTCTTATTGCAAACAAAAGCTGAATCTTTAACTACCATGATACTGTTAATCTAACTTTGTTTTCCTCAATTAACCAAATATCTAAACTTAATGACCGTATTATATACAATTACATAGAATATCAAAGGCTAGGACTGAATAGCATACATGCAAATTAATTTACAGAAAATTTCCATCTTTCTCCAAAATCACATTTTTCTCAAAATTAAATTAGCAAAATATTTACACTGAAATTTTCTTGAAATTACAATCTTCTCTGAACAAGAGTTCTTAATCTTTCACTTTGACTTTAAGCCAAAATAGGAATTTTATTACGTCGCTTATCAGCATTCAAAAATTTACTAAAATACAATTTAGTCACTGTGTAGGGTGTCCTTTCCTGAACCTTAACAGAATATATTCGCTTCGATATGGGGGTTGTCTTTTTTTTTACCTAACATTTCTCTGACTACACGTTGGGGTTCTGATAACTGTCTCTGGTGAATAAAATAGCTTCAGATCACTTCTAATCAACACTTACGTATGGGTCACATCATGTCTCGTCACTGGACTGGATAATTCCAGCTCTTAGTTACACATTGGAGTCCTGTCTCTGTCTTATATTGGGTTCTGTACAGTTTTTCTTTACCTGCAAAATACAGTTCGTCTAAGTATCCACGCTTAATATCTACTTCCTAACCTAACACACATATATAATTTAGTGAGCAATTGCTGCTCTCAATTCAAAGCAAAGAACTCCATGAAAATTTTTTCGACAACTGTACAGTCCTCCACAATTTACTTCTTATTTACACAAAGCCTTTTTCTCAAACAAATTCATACTTCATCAGAACTCAACATCTTATATACAGTAGTTAAATTCAGTATTAATCATCTCAGTAAAAAGTGTATCAACTGTCCCTCAAGAAATCGACAGTACCCAATATTGGCACTACTACTGAAACATTTTTTCAAAATTTGTTTTAATCATTAAGAAATTTAGTGTTACAAATTCTGCTGACTATACAACATCATAAAATATCCTGCAAAATTATCTCTGCCACCATCTGCGTCACTGAAAAACATCGTTACACATTCCGTAAAGAAATACAAAATTATTGAGCACTGAAAATCATTCAGTTCACCTCATGCAGTCCTGCAGCTCCTTCTACATACATCTTAGAAGAAGAGAAAAACAATTTTATGAAATCACTGAAATATTACTCACACCTTACATAATACTGTTTACAAAGGACAACTATAATGTAGAAAAGTCCTCATAAGACTCTGAAAAATATCCTTCCCACCATCTGTGGGTTGAGAAAAGTCCTAACATTTATCTTACGTACAAAATTTACCATATTGTGGTAACAGGCTGAAAATCCTTTATGCCAGCTTCTGTGGCTTCCAGCAATACACCGTAGACACATCTTTTATAAAGGATATAAATTACTGACAAATACTGCCAAAAGTCCTTGTATAGGAAATTTGAACATAACTCATGCCACCTCTGTGGCCCAGTACTTGTCGTACACAATATTCAAGAAAAATACAAAAAGTCCTTATAGTAAAATACTGAAACTACTGTGGCTCTTTATTACACATTACTGAAACTAACTCCAGCCAACTTGTGTGGCTCTCCAACACACTTCATTCACTATATTCAAGAAAACATACTACTGAAGCAATCTAACCTCAGGGGCTTTCAAGTCATCTCAAATACAAAACTCTTTTTTACTCGTTAAGCAGACGGGTTCTGAACACATTACCTTTACAACGACATTTCTACCAGTTACATAAAACTTCGTGAAAATTAGACATCTTAAGCTCACCTCTGTGGCTTTCAAAACACATCACATTTTAGACTTTACTTCCTTGAACAGGCCCTATCTTGCCTCAAACACATTTCTTACACTGCAACGTTTTTACAGGTTCCAAAAACTTACGTATTATATTACTCTATAGTCACCTTAAAGTAATCTTTTGTGTCATTAATAGGCAATTCTCTCTAATCTGATTAGTCACTTCTTAGTTTCTACTGGGACACTCACTCTCTGTATACTTTGTACTACTTTAGTACACTATTTACTGATAGGGAAAAAGGAAAGACGAATGTCAATGTTCTGAATGAAGAAGAGGAAGATTGACAGTACGAAAAGAAACGGAAATAGTATTTGTCAATAACTGGAGCACCTAGTGTTCGTCAGACACTTAGCATTGCATAGAGTGCAACACCCTCTGGGCTTCTTAGTTACTGTTATTTAATTGATTCTTCAGTACATACCTTTTTAAATCAATAATGTTTCTTAAAGCTAGTGACTTTTGTGCTTTTACGTACTCTAGTCTGTAAGCATTGGCATGAGGTTTGGCTACAATTCTAAAAGGTCCCACATATTCATCAGTAAAAATTTTCGTCTCAGCAGTAATTGATTTCTCTTTGTTTTTCACAAGCAATAGGTCACCAGTCTGAAAACTAGCTGGACGTGCCCTCGTATCATGTCTTCTTTTCCTCTCCAGAGCCTTTTTTCTGATATTTGCTTGCGTTGATTTTTTCTTATGTTACAGTGACAATTCAATAAGATTAGGGAACTATCAGGTCAAATAAGAGGTTATTAGGTCTAAATCCGCACATTAATTCTACTGGAGCAAAACCAGTGGCTTCATGTTTTAGATGGTTAAATACTTCTTCGAAATATTCTAAGTAATTGGCCCAAGCGGAATGCTTCTTGTGACAGTATGTTCTACAGAGACGTTTTAATTCTTTCATGATCCTTTCACACGTAATCCCCTGTGGAAAATAGGCAGATATTTTTATATGTTCTATGTTTCTTTTGCTTAAGCATTCTGCAAATCGCTTAGAAATAAATTATGGCACATTATCAGATAATACTGCTTTCGACACCCCAATGTTTACAAAGTATTCTTTCTCTGGTTCATTCACAATTACTTTAGCATTGGCCTTTTTAATAGGATAAAATCTCACGTACTTAGTGAAACCATCTACTAGCACAAATACGTACTCGCAACCTCCCCTTGAAACTGGCAAAGGGCCAAACAGGTTCACAGCTGCTAAATCCAACCTATTCTGAGGTTCCACTGAATACAGTTGTCCCTGAATAATTCTATTATTTGCTCTCACCTTTTGATATCTGTCACAAGAGTCTAGTCTTTTCTGTACGCTTCGCCACATATTATCGAAAATTACTATCTCACTTAACTTTGCATTACTTTCTGGGCTCCATAATGTCCATATTTCCCATGTATATAATCAATAAACAAGTCCACGTGTTGTTCTGGGAAACAAATACGCCAATTTTCATCAGTGTTCTTTCTTCGCCTAAAAAGTACGTCCTTGTGTATCTGGTATTACTCTGTTAACTTAGGAAAGTCAGGATGACCTAACCTGCTTTTTACCAACTTAAGATTATCGTCTTAGTTTTGTTCCCACCGAGATTTTTACAAATAAGTTTTATTGGTCCCTCTTCCTGTACCTGAATGACCGCCAGTAAAATTTCATCACAATCCCGTGTTCCTAAGAAATCTTCATCCTGTTCGTTCTCCTTTACATATCGAGATAATGCATCCCACACAATGTTTTCGGAGCCTTTAATATGTTCTATGCGAAGATCAAATTGCTGGATACACATGGCCCACCTCCGAAATCTGCTGTGTTTAAGTTGGCACGTCTGTAGGTAAGTTAAAGCCCTATAGTCACTGAAAACTAAAATCTTACGGCCCAACAAGTATCGTTCAAATTTCTGTAAACCAAAAATGATTGCTAATGCTTCTAACTTTGAAATGCTGTAATTCGTTTTAGCTTGTTGCAATGATCAACTAGCAAAAGCTATTGTTTTATACCTGATTTTCTCCTACTGTTTCAATTTGAAATAATTCTACCCCCAGACCATAACCACAGGCATCAGATCCAAGACACAAAGGCTTGGAAAAATCAGGATGGTATAAAATCTTTCACCAGTGCCTCTTTGAGTTCTTCAAATGCCCATTGACACTCATTAGTCCGCTTACAGGGCATATTTTTCTTTAAGAGTTCCCTCGGACAAGGTGCATTAAATAACTGACCAGGTACAAATTTTCGATAAAATCCAAAAAGGCCAACATACCTTTTAACTCTTTTCTTGTGGTCGGTGCTGCATAATCTCTAATGGCTTTTATCTTTTCTGTATTGGGCATGATCCCATTGCCGCTAACAATATGTCCCCAAAATTTAATTTCTTTCTTCACAAATACTGTTTTGTCCAGTTTCAGTTTGATTCCCCCTTCTCTAATTGCGTCTAATACTTTTCTGCAGATGACGAAGAAATTGATGAAATGTATGATGAGATAAAACAAATTATTCAGGTAGTGAAGGGAGACGAAAATTTAATAGTCATGGGTGACTGGAATTCGTCAGTAGGAAAAGGGAGAGAAGGAAACATAGTAGGTGAATATGGATTGGGGCTAATAAATGAAAGAGGAAGCCGCCTGGTAGAATTTTGCGCAGAGCATAACTTAATCATAGCTAATACTTGGTTTAAGAATCATGAAAGAAGGTTGTATACATGGAAGCACCCTGGAGATATTAAAAGGTATCAGATAGATTATATAATGGTAAGACAGAGATTTAGGAACCAGGTTTTAAATTGTAAGACATTTCCAGGGGCAGATGTGGACTCTGACCACACTCTATTGGTTATGAACTGTAGATTAAAATTGGAGAAATTGCAAAAAGATGGAATTTAAGGAGATGGGACCTGGATAAACTGAAAGAACCAGAGGTTGTACAGAGTTTCAGGGAGAGCATAAGGGAACAATTGACAGGAATGGGGGAAAGAAATTCAGTAGAAGACGAATGGGCACCTCTGAGGGATGAAGTAGTGAAGGCAGCAGAGGATCAAGTAGGTAAAAAGACGAGGGCTAGTAGAAATCCTTGGGTAACAGAAGAGATACTGCAAAATACTAACGCGAATTCTTTACAGACGAATGGAAATACTGGTAGAAGCTGACCTCGGAGAAGATCAGTTTGGATTCCGTAGAAATGTTGGAACACGTGAGGCAATACTGACCCTACGACTTATCTTAGAAGAAAGATTAAGGAAAGGCAAACCTACGTTTCTAGCATTTGTAGACTTAGAGAAAGCTTTTGACAATGTTGATTGGAATACTCTCTTTCAAATTCTGAAGGTGGCAGGGGTAAAATACAGAGAGCGAAAGGCTATTGACAATTTATACAGAAAGCAGATGGCAGTTATAAGAGTCGAGGGGTATGAAAGGGAAGCAGTGGTTGGGAAGGGAGTGAGACAGGGTTGTAGCCTATCCCCGATGTTATTCAATCTGTATATTGAGCAAGCAGTGACGGAAACAAAAGAAAAATTCGGAGTAGGTATTCAAATCCATGGAGAAGAAATAAAAACTTTGAGGTTCGCCGATGACATTGTAATTCTGTCAGAGACAGCAAAGAACTTGAAAGAGCAGTTGAATGGACTGGACAGTGTCTTCAAAGGAGGATATAAGATGAACATCAACAAAAGCAAATCGGGTGATGCTGAGGGAATTAGATTAGGAAATGAGACACTTAAAGTAGTAAAGGAGTTTTGCTATTTGGGGAGCAAAATAACTGATGATGGTCGAAGTAGAGAGGATGTAAAATGTAGACTGGCAATGGCAAGGAAAGCGTTTCTGAAGAAGAGAAATTTGTTAACATCGAGTATAGATCTAAGTGTCAGGAAGTCGTTTCTCAAAGTATTTGTATGGAGTGTAGTCTTGTATGGAAGTGAATCATGGACGATAACTAGTTTGGACAAGAAGAGAATAGAAGCTTTCGAAATGTGGTGCTACAGAAGAATGCTGAAGATTATATGGGTACATCACATAACTAATGAGGAAGTATTGAATAGGATTGGGAGAAGAGAAGTTTGTGGCACAACTTGACTAGAAGAAGGGATCGGTTGGTAGGACATGTTCTGAAGCATCAAGGGATCACCAATTTAGTATTGGTGGGGAGCGTGGAGGGTAAAAATCGTAGAGGGGGACCAAGAGATGAATACACTAAACAGATTCAGAAGGATGTAGGTTGCAGTAGGTACTGGGAGATGAAGCAACTTGCACAGGATAGAGTAGAGTGGAGAGCTGCCTCAAACCAGTCTCAGGACTGAAGACCACAACAACAACCTTCAGTTTCTGATCTACCGTTTCCTGATTGCTTTCAGCCATTCGGCAAAGTTTCTTGGCACACACACACAAACCTTTAAGTAGAACACTTCTTATCTTTGGCCTCGTCCGGTTGACTGCACAGCGAGATGAAACAGCGGGTCCGTCCTCCGAACTCCGCTTACGTTTGACCAGATTCCAGATTACGGGCCATCGCTTCCGCCACGGCTCCAGCTGCTCCAGATGCCGCTCGGCTGCAGCTGCAACACCGTCTCTCAAAGTTCCATGGTCACCAACGTAGTGTGCCACCTCGTTCCACTGGCTACCAATTCTTGAAGAATGTTCATTTGCACTCGTGTCCACTGACGCAATATAGTTCTTTTTATACAAGTGAGTGTGAGAACTTCACATGTTCAATGGATACTTCTGCTTTTATAAAGTTCCTACACTTCCGAACTTCACTATTGTTTTTCCCGGCCGGTAAAGCACCAATTTCGGCGGGGCGGGGGTTTTTTCTTTGTGCAGAATTCACATTATTATTCGCCTACCTCAGAACGGTGTCTGTTAGATGTCCCTTCACTCGGCAATGTATACACAGGATAATGTAAAAGCAGCGTTGATAAAAAGCACCGTCTAATATCTACAATTACTGAGGTCGAGCAACTCGAGTAATGAAATAAAGTTCTGTAGAAATATACTGTCATTCAATTTTATCAGGCAGTAAGAAAATGGATTGGCTTCTGGAAAATAAGGTCCGAAATTTCCACACAAAAATGTTTGATTTGTCCTTAATAGCCAAAGAAAAGGTACTATTCAGTCCACATTTAAACTATTGGTTATTACCTTCCGGTTCGTGATTCATGCATATATTTCCCACGCACAGCAGCCAGAAATCTGTCTAAACCCGATACGAATTAAACAACGTTTTCACAGTCATTAATTTCACCACTAATTTGAGTTATTAAACTTGGTCCTTCTTGTGGATTTCTGAAAAAGAAATCTGCTCGCCAAAAACGCTCAGTGGTTGAACACTGAAACATGCCACTATGAAGGCCAAAGCTTCACACGCGAACATCATTCCAACAAAACAATTCCAAAACATCCAAACTTCACAAAACTGTCCGTAAATGCAACTGCTATTACGGCCATGCAATTTGGACGCGAGAAGCCAATTATTTCTTCATTTTACACATTATTTTGACTGGCACTAGCAACATGACCGTCCGCGTTCAAAACTAGCGAGCGACTTCCTTCTTGCAGCCTCACTCCCAGTATAACTATCCGGTAACAAGCGGGAACCGTCTCAATTCTGATTAGCTGATCATACTTACTGCCAATCAGACTGCTCTCTCATGATCATACTGGCGCCAAAACTGGCGTGCACCAATCCTTATACACAGACGCATTTACGTCATTCTGACGTACAAATATTAAAGTAATGTTTAATAAACGAAAACGAAAAGACAATAATTCTGGAAATATTTTTTACATACTTATTTTACTCCAGCTGACTTTGTGGCTGCTGTGTTACGTCATCAGCAAAGCGGGTAAATTCCCTATGATCATTTTCC
This sequence comes from Schistocerca piceifrons, assembly GCF_021461385.2. Classification (NCBI taxonomy): domain Eukaryota; kingdom Metazoa; phylum Arthropoda; class Insecta; order Orthoptera; family Acrididae; genus Schistocerca; species Schistocerca piceifrons. Next base: position 298,975,244 of record NC_060143.1, read on the forward strand.
CACGACAGGCTTGTGTAACTCTTGCAGGTTACTTAAGACGGTATATCATGCAACAATTAAATCTGACGAATGTCCCACGTACACACTCTCATTTACTTACATTTATTCCCACAACAATATTAGACACAAATAATAATTTTGTCTGATTTTTATATTACCAAAACGAAAAATAAAGTTGTAATATGAAAATCTCAATTAATTGATTCCGTACACTGAGAGTTCTGTTTATGTTTTTCAACTATACCAAAAGATGGACTCTTATATTTTCTAACTGAATTTAGTACTCTATTTGTCGGTTTTTGACTTTTTTAGCAATTTTTTTCTCCAAAACTATGATAGTTACAGTGTTGAAATTTTTATACAATCCTCTTCTGAATAACAATGATTGAACAATATTTAATATCCTTTATTTAGGTTCATATGTGACATGAACATACAGTCGCTCGAAGTGACACAGGACCCGTTCTCATGCTGCAGTAGCAGCAGGCCTATATGACTCATAGGTAGGACACAACTTGCGGTCTCCTTCACAACTTCCCGCTCCAATACTGCGGGCCGTTGTGCAATGTAGCTTACTGCAATAATTGTTATCGTACATTAACTCATTACGTCACAAAGTGTATTTCAGTTCTATTCAATGCAGGTAGAATCTGAATGTGAAGGTTCAAAATGGCTCTGAGCACTATGGGACTTAACATCTGAGGTCATCAGTCCCCTAGAACTTAGAACTACTTAAACCTATCTAACCTAAAGACATCATACACATCCAAGCCCGAGGCAGGATTCGAACCTGCGACCGTAGCGGTCGCGCGGTTCCAGACTGATGCGCCTAGAACCGCTCGGCAATGAATGTGAAGGAAGTAGGATTCTTGCCCTACTGTAGCTCATGACTGGTATTTTCATAAAACAATGTTCACTTTTGTTGTCTTGTTCATGTAAAATCAGAGAGAAAAGAGTAACGTTGCCTGAAGTTTTGAGAAAGACATCGGTCAAAGGGATGGGTAGCGCTTAGGAAGTAGATTACTTTTAATTATCAGGTTTAATTTAAATACAGTGCGTATATATTACATGTTTCTTAAATGGAAATTGCGCTTTCCAATGTCAAGAAAATCTTTGTAAGTTTTCCGCATTATTGTAAAGCTAGTGTGTTTAGAGCGTAGTTGTTCAAAGATCAGTGTGATTTTGTAAAAGTCTAGTAAGGCAGTTAACAGAAATTAAGTTTTCATTTTATGAAATTGTAGTATTTATTGCCTGGTGTTCCAGATAAATTTGAAAAGAGAATTTGTTTGTGTTGACAGTATTTCAAGAATTAAACTTTTTGCTAAGAAGTGAGTAACACTATAGAGGACGGTACAACTGTGCAGTAATATTTGATGCTACTTTTCGCTACTAATGCCAAATGACATTCAGCAAAACCTCCAGTACGTTCCACTTCCTTAAATCCGTGTACTGTTATTGTTCCTGTCTTTTGATCTGGTGGCATTTCCGTTACTTGTGCGCCTGTTTACCGAGCCTAAGAAATACGACAGATCGAAGTCGAGCGCTTCCCAGTGCGCCATCATGACGAGTGAAGTTCAGATTCCGCGTCGTCAGCGGAGTCATCGCTACTGCAGTCAGCTGCGCCAGGCACGGACCGAATCCACAGTCGTAAATAGCTAGTGCCCGCAAGTTGCTATCTTGTTTTTGCTGTTAGGTACTGTTTCGTCAGATATCCCACCTTCCTGTAACTGGATGCCGCAGGGGGAGCTCTGGGCGGAAATAAGTCAGCCTGTTGCTAAGGTGGCGAGCAACGACTGTATAGCCGGCGCGGTGGCCGAGCGGTTCTAGGCGCTGCAGTGCGAAACCGCGCGACTGCTACGGTCGCAGGTTCGAATCCTGACTCGGGCATGGATGTGAGTGATGTCCTTAGGTTAGTTAGGTTTAAGTAGTTCTAAGTTCTAGGGGACTGATGACCACAGATGTTAAGTCCCATAGTGCTCAGAGCCATTTGAACAATTTTTGGGCGACTGTCTACCGACAACATGGAGGAACAACTGGTATTTTTCAGCTATTTGCGCTGAGTTGCCGATATTTCTAACATTTCTTCACAGAAGATAAATCTTACACAGATACAGTTGGCTTCTTTATTTATTTATCCTTTCTGTCGTAACCAGTATCAAGGCTAAATATCAGGTCCATACTGATAGTCTACCTAAGTCGAAAAAGGCCCCGGGTCCAGAAGATATTCCGTCAGAACTGCTGATAGCCATGAGAGAGAAACAATGAGAAAACTCTTCCATCTAGAATGCAAAATGTATGAGACAGGGTGTATCCTCAGACTTTATGAATAATGTAGTAATTCCAATGCCTAAGAAAGCAGGTGATGACAGGTGTGAATATTGCCGAAGAAGAATGGAAAAACTGTAACAAGCCGACCTCGGTGAAGATTAGTTTATTCCGGAGAAATTTAGGAAAACACGAGGGAATACTGTCCCTACGACTTATTTTAGAAGATAGTTAAGGAAAGGCAAAACTTCATTTATAGCATCAGTAGACTTAGAGAAAGCTTTCGACAATGTTGACTGAAATACTCATTCGGGAATTCTGAAGGTAGCGGGGTAAAATACAGGGAGCGAAAGGCTATTTACAACTTGTACAGTAACCAGATAGCAGTCTTAAAAGTCGAGGGGCATGAAAGGGAAGCAATAGTTGAGGACTGAGACAGACTTGTAGCCTATCCCTGATGTTATTCTCTGAGCCCTATGGGACTTAACATCTGAGGTCATCAGTCCCCGAGAACTTAAAACTACTTAAACTTAACTAACCTAAGGACATCCCACACATCCATGCCCGAGGCAGGATTCGAACCTGCGACCGTAGCAGCAGCGCGGTTCCCGACTGAAGCGCTTAGAACCGCTCGGTCACAGCCGCCGGCTAATACCAAGCAAAAATTCGGAGTAGGAATTAAAGTCCAGGAGGGAGGAATGAAAACTTTGATGAATGAGATTTTCACTCTGCAGCGGAGTGTGCGCTGATATGAAACTTTCTTGCAGATTAAAAGTGTGTGCCGGACCGAGACTCGAACTCGGGACCTTTGCCTTTCGTGGGGAAGTGCTCTACTATTGAACTACTCAAGCACGACACACGACCCGTCCTCATAGCTTCAATTCTGCCAGTACCTCGTCTCCTACTTTCCAAACTTCACAGAAGCTCTTCTGCGAACCTTCTGTGAAATTTGGAAAGTAGGAGACGAGGTACTGGCAGAATTAAAGCTGTGAGGACGGGTCGTGAGTGATGCTTGGGTGGCTCAGATGGTAGAGCACCTGCCCGCGAAAGGGAAAGGTCGCGAGTTCGAGTCTCGGTTCGGCACACAGTTTTAATCTGCCAGGAAGTTTCAAAACCTTGATGTTTGCCGAAGATATTGTAATTCTGTAGACACGGCAAAGGTCTTGGAAGAGCGGTTGAACGGAATGGGTAGTGTCTTGATAGTAGGATATGAGGTTCTGGATCAACAAAAGCAAAACAAGGATAATTGAATGTAGTCGAATTAAATGAGGTGATGCTGAGGGAACTATATTAGCAATCGAGACACTTAAAGCAGCAGATGAGTTTTGCCGTTTGGTCAGCAAAATAACTGATAGTGGACAAGTAGAGAGGATTTGAAACGTACACTGGCAATGGCAAGACAAGCATTTCTGAGGAAGAGAGATTTGTTAATATCGAACATAGATTTAAGTTTTAGGAAGTCTTTTCTGAAAGTATTTGTATAGAGTGTAGCCTGTATGGAAGTGAAACACGGACGATAAACAGTTTAGAGAAGGCGAGAATAAAACCTTTGAAATATGGTGCTACAGAAGAATGCTGAAGATTAGGCGGATAGATCTCGTAACTAATGAGGAAATGCCGAACAGAATTTGAGAGAGGCTTGCACAGGATAGAATAGCATGGAGAGCTGCATCGAACGAATTTTCGGACTGAAGGCCACAGCAAGAACTAAGAGGGGATGAGGGAATCAATCAAATTAAGTAACTCTTTGAGTAAAATAAAAGGGAAAAATAGTTTAATTCTCTTATAATGCTTTAGTTAGTTAAAAAAAAGACGGAACTGGTGGACCGCATGTATGGACAATAAGTAAGGGGTGGAATTACACGGTATTAAACGGTGCTTGTAATGATTTCTCTAGGAGTGATTAGTTTTTTGTCCGGTGAGCTTGTAACATTATTAGTAACTCCTTGCAATATTTACATGGCCTTTAAAATTCCTATTTTACGAACGTGTCAACAATAATCATTATGACTTTAAATTCCACCCACTGACCATCCGCAGGGTATACATAGGAATTATTAGAACATTCGTGTTGCCCCCGGTTATGGTCAGAGATTACGTAACAACGCAGAGGAATTGATGGCGCAGAATGTGAATCCTTGCCACTACTGACATGACTAGCTGGTAACTAAAGAGTAAAATAGCTTTAATTACTGTCATATGAAAAGTCTAAGCCTAAAACGAAGATATTTGAATGCACTGAAGTAATAAAAATAATTACGTGTCGAAGTATAAAATCGTGGACCGCGTTCTTACTGTATTCCTCCTAGTGATGGTCTTTAATGAGATTTCGGACTTATTATAGAAAGTTTTCGCCATTGAATTCTCGTCTCGTGTAACTGCCGTTCCAGATAAAGTCTAATACGCCACATAGCGCTCTCCAACTTCCGTACAGGTCAGACTTGCATTGGGACGATCACATGGACTAAGCTGCAGGGACGGCGGGGCAAAGACTTGGAGCACTTACAAGATGCAGAGTGACTGTCTAAAAACAGCGCTGGAGTTCTTGGTATGTGGGATCCTTAGCAGAAGGGTTCCAAAAAGGTGACTCATTTCGAGATACGAGAGTGGCACGAATATGATTCACCAGTGGCTGTAATCATTAAAAGACGTTTCTACAGGATCCAACGCAAATGTGTGGTTGGGTGGATAGACTTGATTCCAAATTGCGGACATCATTTCAGAAAGCATTTCTACCAGAAAGCTTAACACTATCAGCGGCTCGTGTATGCACCTGGGTGAGTGTAATCCGACGACACACAAAAAAAACTTGCCTCGCAAAGTGACTCTCATGATCAATTTAATTAATTAGCCTATCAAATTGATATCAATGACTTGTCGCCAGGTGGGTGGAAGACATGGGTAGGGCACCAAGGAATGATTATTGTGAAGTGGTTTTTTTCCGCTGCGGCGATATCTTTTAGCCGGCCGAAGTGGCCGTGCGGTTAAAGGCACTGCAGTCTGGAACCGCAAGACCGCTACGGTCGCAGGTTCGAATCCTGCCTCGGGCATGGATGTTTGTGATGTCCTTAGGTTAGTTAGGTTTAACTAGTTCTAAGTTCTAGGGGACTAATGACCTCAGCAGTTGAGTCCCATAGTGCTCAGAGCCATTTGAACCATTTTTCGATATCTTTCAACAAAATTTCAATCTCCCACCTACACAGGGCGAGATAGGCTACCACGATTTGTTTCGTAACCGCTAGTATGATATAGCATCACATTGGTAAAAGGTGACCTGCCATAGTGTACAAAACAGCTATGTTCTCTTTTATTATAGCTTTTTGTTGTCAAACGTTAAATGTGTATGTTTTTTATCCGACATGTGTGCCAGTGGCATGAAAAGTTGTCTGAAATGTTTGTAATTCACAAGTGCATGAAAGTTTATTCGCAGACACTGAACGCGAGAGATGCTCTCAGGTCATGTAATTTGTTCAATAGGCTGGATGAAATTGCTTCATATAGATTTTTTTCCTTGGAGTTTAAATTTTCGCTTTTTCTTTACTCTGACGACGGTTTCGAAATAATGAGGACATTCTGCGGTGATCGGTAGTTCTGGCATCAAAATAGTCGAAGCTTTTTTTTCCTGATTTTACGCAGGGTGAGCATGTCTCTGCTGATCATTTGTGATCGGTGGCGGTACACTTCGCTGGATGTCGCAAAATAACGAGATGCAACTGCAGTCGAACGTAAAAATTATACCGAATTTCTTCATAAAACTAAAAGAAATTGGAATTTATTTTCGTGGAAAGATGACATTCATTGCGGTCGCAAATCTGTTTTGCTTTTTTAAATAATTGCTTTATTATAGGAGCCGAGTTGATGTTAAACAGTATGACGCGGAATGGCGGGCAAGTTCCCTACGAGGCCATGGCTCTCCCTTGGTCGGGATAGCGGCCATTTATCACATTTCTGAGTGATGCTGGCGTCGCGCTTTGTACTGAAGCCACTGCGGGAGGGGCTTTCTGTTTGGCAAACAGCTGACTTTCGAAATATCCGTATGGAGCATCCTCCAGATGGTCAGGGTTATGCTACTTAATTTCCCCTTTGCGTTGTCTAAGACTGCCGCCTGGATGCGTGGCGCATATTGCTAGTGCCGTGGAGGACCTGTATGAAGGTCGGCAGAAAAACAGTAAAGGGTGCCAGACACAACCGATCTCTGTCAAGGAGGGCCGGTACGTGGGGGCTCTGTCGCTATATTTTAGATTAAGAAGTTGCACTTCAGTTGGCTGTCATTTTATCTGCTATTGTTTAGTTGACTATACATGCTACTGAGTATGGAAAGCCGAGTTTTGCGAGCCATCTGGACTATTCTCCGGATGGGTGGGGTTATGCTACTTAATTTCCCTTTTGTGTTGTCTAGGACCGTCGTCTGAAGGCATGCCGTATATTGCGAATGGCACATGGGGAGAGGCAGCAAGGGCGCGGCTGTGTTGCGAGGGGGCCTTAGAAGGTGGTAGTGGGGGTGCGAGACGCTCGATGAATCATCGTAGAAGGTGGGCGAGGGAGGCGTGAGAGGAAGTGAGAAGGCCTTGGTTTTTGGCAGTTTGTGATTGTACATCAAGAAGAATGCATGTTCAATTACCACCCCCTCTGCACTCTGCCGGCCGAAGTGGCCGTGCGGTTAAAGGCGCTGCAGTCTGGAACCGCATGACCGCTACGGTCGCACGTTCGAATCCTGCCTCGGGCATGGATGTTTGTGATGTCCTTGGGTTGGTTAGGCTTAACTAGTTCTAAGTTCTAGGGGACTAATGACCTCAGCAGTTGAGTCCCATAGTGCTCAGAGCCATTTTGAACCCCTCTGCACTCTGCAGTCTTTTAGGACGGCGATTTTCCCCAGTACGTGTGCTGCATTATGACCCATTCATTACGAGTGCTGTTTTTTTTCACGACATTTCGAAGTAATTAGAAATGTGACATTATTTTTCCATCAGGTGTAGCATGTATTGGCTTTGATTTCCTGGGTTACAAGATGGTTTTTGAGCTGACATCTGTAGCGAACTCTGACGTTAAACAGCGATAAATACTGTATGATTTCATGTAATACACTTTTTAAACTCCTCTCTGTCCAGGAACATCAGCATCTCGTCAGTTCAACGTATTTCCCACCAAAATGAATAAAGATAGTGCCTTACACCTCAGCCTTTTTCCTGCCAGCGTGTAGATGTAGGGTAGAGTTTGAGTGTCTGTCGCTAGTTTCGAGTGGTACTGCGAAATTTTTTCACCAGCAGGATAACACCAGTTGTATGGTATCGTCAATTTTTGCGGCCTGTTGCGTTTTTATACCGTCCTTGTGTACCGTTATACATATAGTTAAGTAATTAGGACCGAAATTTGTGATTATTTACGTAATTATGATCGACCTTTGTGTCAGTTTCGAGTGGTATTGCGAATTTCTTTTTCAGCAGGATAACACCAGTTGTAAAGTGTCATCAGTTTGTGCGCTTTACTGCGCTTGTATGCCGTCCTTGTGTAGCGCTATGGATATAATTGTGTGCTAGCATCTATAGGTTCGAGAATCCCCACGCTGTGTTTGGGACCGTCAGAGACAGCCTTATGTTGAATGAGTGATGCGGTCTTAAGCGTAATAAAATGATGGGACCTTTTTTTCTTCGGTGAAACGAAAATCGCGGACAATACCTATCTTGATATGTTGCAGTTATTTGTTGTGCCACAGATTCAATACCTTCCGGACTTAATTTTCCAACAAGATGGTGCGCCACCTCGTTGGGGGTTAGATGTTCGTGCCTATTTGGACACAACATTTTCCAGAAGATGGATCGGGCGTGTTGGTCTCATCAACCGGCCTCCGCGATTACTGAGTAAATGTCTGAAGATGGCCTTGTAAGCAAAAATCAGTTTGCACAATGAAAGTAATATTGTAGAACAAAAGCAAACTGGTGCTTTTCATTTATTAAGTAAACTATTTATTCCTTCAATCGCTGTAACTGTTAATACACATATCCCACTGTGGGACAAGACGGTCGATGACTCCACTGAAAAATGTTTACGATTGCCTAGGAACCGATGATTATACCCAGGGGTACACCTTTTCTTCTGAAGCAAATCGACGGTCACAAACGTCTTTCTTCGGGGCTCCAAAAATGTGGAAATCGTTTGGGGAGAGATCGAGACTTTATGGAGAATGTAAATAGGCTCCCCAACAAAACTCCTGCAACGTAGTCAAAACTACATTGGCAACATTTGGACCCACCCACATGCCAGTGGTCTTATTTTGTTTGTTACAACGACCTACAAAAACGTAAAACAGTTTCCTTTAACACCCTGCATATGTCTGTAAGTTAACCTTCTGCACACATGCTTAATTATCAGTTTTGTTGTTGTCTTGCTGAGTGTGTTCCTGGTCTCAGGAAGTAAAAACCAATTCTTTATGTTCTGTGATAGACATGGAAGTAATACGGAAAATCTGTAAAATCGTTAATTAATGTGGATACTCAAAACATGCGCTTGAGTACCCTGTTGTGGAAAACCGTTGTCAGACTTTTTTTGTAGGTGAGTTAGACTCTAGAAACGAGTCCTTTCTCGCCGAGCATTGCTCCCGCAGTAAACGCGCTGTTGTTCGAAGTTTGATGGAAGAATATTGCACAACGATAACTCGCCAATTCGCATGTAACTTCTTATCTGCGATTATTTAATAATACAGGTGACTGACGTTGTCTCCACTCAGTCCTCTCAAGGGTCGTCTTAATTTCAGAGCCAAAGATAACCTAGGCACTACACTGTATTGTTTTCAAGGCGTTTGCTACGTCCCAGCTCCGCTCCCCCCATCCCATCCCCCCAAATCCAAATACTTTTCTACACTGGTGTCCAAAATTAAACCAACAAACGACTATTTCCCCGCCCTGTGTTTAATTCACGATATAATCATACAAACTGTCAATAGATGTCCGTACGATTGTGTCCTGCACGGAAGACGACATTCTGGTCAACGGACAACCACGCCGACAACGACGTCAGGGCACCTATCAAACGGTGTAGTATTTGCCGGGTAGTCCCTGAGCCACAATTGCTGTGTACACAGTCACTGACGGTGCAATATGACTCAAAGAAGACGCGTACCAAGTTCTCTGCGGTGGAGGGCCATGGGAAGAATGGAAGCAGGACAGTCGCAAACTCATATGACCCGATGGCTTATTGTGAATCGTTCTGTTGTCTCTCGGATGTGGCGACAGTTAATAGAGTTCGAAACTGTATCCCGAAGACCAGGGCGGGGCCGACCACATGTAACATCAAAAAGAGAGAACCGTTATTTGGCTGTAAGGGCACGACGGCACCGCCTTAGTACTACACGGCAACTGGCATGTGAGCTCGCAGCATCCACTGGACGTGTCGTAGCGAGGCAAACGGTGTACAGAAGGCTTCGGCAGAGTGGCCTATATTGTTGGAGACCTGCTGAATGTGTATCTCTGACGCGTCTTCACAGAAGGGAACGTCTAAAGTGGAGCCACCAACATGCCACCTGGACAGTTGAACAGTAGGCTAATGTTCTTTTCACAGATGAGTACCGGTTTGGTCTGCACAACGATTCTCCACGGATTTGTATCTGGAGGGAACGCTGAATACGATTTCAGTACCGTACCCAATCATCGTGGAAAGAGACTGATATCGAGGCTGATACCTAATCGTGTGGACAGGGATCATGTTGTCCACTCGAACACCTCCTCTTGAAATGTTACGGTCAAATAAGAAAGGTTTAACTGCTGTCAGGTGTCGTGACCAGATGTAGGGGCATCATTTGTGGTTATTGCGAGGTGCTATGGGCCCAGACTTTGTATTGTTGGCCGATAATGCTCGAACTCATAGAGCACGCCTGGTTAATGTTTTCTTGGAAACGGAAGATATTGCACGCATGGCATGGCCTGCCCGCTCTCCCGATTTGAATCCCATAGAGCGTGTCTGGGATCCACTATGGACACGAGTTGCATCACGTCAGTATCCACCAACGACTCTCCAAGACCTGCGAGCAGCGCTGCAGGAAGAATGGGCATTATTGCCTCAATATGAGATTGATGACATCATTCACAGCATGCTCAGTCGTTTGTCAGGGCTGTATTGCTGCCAGAGGTGCTCACACCCCATACTGAGCGCATTAACCAGTTGTCGGAACGTGGGTGTAAATCCGTTAAGTTGGAAAAAACGAAGAATATTATTGTCTGCCGTTATGCATGTTACATTTGTTTATGTTCTATATTCTTTATTTTGTTTGTACTTTACCATCACTTGATTGTACTGTTTGTTACAAGATAAACGCTACCTTGCAAAATTTCGGTTTGTTGCTTTAATTTTGGACGCCAGTGTAGAAGCCTTGTAAGAGGGAAGAAACGTGTGATGTTGAACCACTACCGAGAAGCAACTTACTGAAAGTTTCGAACCTGACTAAATTTCCCAATTTTCCAGATATGTTAACAATCTCTTTTTAATTGGTTTTCAATTTATTGACCACTCAACCTTTACTGTTTGACTTCTCGTTAAACCGATTATACTATTCCGAGACGTATTCCTCATGGGTTTTAGTGTCATAACTGACGCTATTTTATTCCTAGTGGCACAATGTCAATATCAGATAATATTTATGACAACAATGTGAACGTTTAGCTGTAACTTCCCGCTATGTAAGTGTAAACATATGGAAAGTCGCATTAAATCTTATGGTGTAATGACCATATTTATGTTAAGTTCAGAATGTAGATACTTGTTTAAAATGTGTCTTGCTTGATTTAATTCTGGTAGGAAAGAAGTTGTAAACTCAAAGGTGGTTTAAACTTACTAGTATTATATGACTGGGTTCCAACTGTTTTTGCAAAATACAAATTCTTCTTTCGTTAGTGTTCCTCCCCAAATATATTTAATTACATATGGATGATTATCAGTGTGCTCTTATTTTATTGAAATCTGAAAATTACAAGGTGCTTATGATAACAGTTCAAACTGGAAATTAGGCACCTTTACAGAATTCGTGCTGCTCAAAAGTTGATACCCAGTACAATGTCATCTGTAACATCAGAAAGGAAAAGCTCGTTGAGTGGTTTTGGCCTAACGAGGCACGGTTACACCTCGATGAATAAGTAAACACGGAATATACTCATTTGGTTGGACAGCGGGAAATTTAAATCAGCTGCAAGGGTTCTTTCAACATGCACAAAAAAAAAAAAAAAAAAAAAAAAAAATTGGTGTGCAGCGTCACGTAGGTGAAATTTAATCACATTCTTTCATGAAGCAGAGAACAGTCAATGATACATACAAACGGTAAAACAATTTGTAGACGCTGTACTTAGTAGTGTTACATATCCAGGAGTTGGACAAAAATTTGGAAACACCACGCACACAACGCATTATCGCGCAGGTGTAGAAACACCACTGGCTTTCAAAACAGCTTCCGATCGTCTCGAGATGGTATGGTTTTCAATGGAATCTTAAACTATCCTTCCTGCAAAATAGTGACAACTTGGGGAAACGATGTGAAGGTGGATTATATTGAGATCTGGTGAGTATATTGGCGAGGGGAGATGCGGAAGTTCATCCTTGTACTCACGAAACCAGTCCCGGACGATGCGAGGTATGTGAATAGGAGTCGTGTCGTCTCGGATCACTGAATCACCAAAGAGGAACAAATATTGTACCGTGGGGTCGATCTGATCAGCCAAAACGGTCACATAATCCTTTGCAGTAACGCGATCTTGCAGAGTAACCATCGGGCTCATGCAATACCACGAATGGCTGCCCATATCATCGTCGAACCAACGAAGTGTTTGGAACGTAAACTCGGTCCGAAGTTGAAAACCGTCCGAAACAACATCCGACCAAGTGAAATTCGATATTGCAGTGCCTGTGTTGTTCAGAAGTACCATGCAGTGTTCCTTCGGAGATTCCATCGTACTTCTGAACAACATATCATGTTTGTCCGCCCACACTGGGCAAGAAACTCTCAATTAAAATGTCTCCCTGTACAGGAGGAATCTACATAATGAATGTACAAATGAAAGTTGTAGACACATGGTTGACGACTTACGGGAGTTTGGGTCTGGCTGTGAGTCGTGCTCGGGTAGCCTAGTGGTAAGGCGACCGCTCGCGATAAGCGGGAAACCCGGGTTCGAGTCCCGGTCCGGCACAGATTTTCATTGTCATTTCATCATATACATAAAAATCACCCTTTATATATATATATATATATATATATATATATATATATATATAGGGTGATTTTTTTTCCTCCAAGTACAAACTCTAGCGATTGATCGATAGAGTATACGGAACAAAAAAGTTCTAATGAACTACCGGCCGGTGTGGCCGAGCGGTTCTAGGCGCTCTTCTGTCCGGAACCGCGCGACTCCTACGGTCGCAGGTTCGAATCCTGCCTCAGGCATGGATGTGTGTGATGTCCTTAGGTTAGTTAGGTTTCAGTAGTTCTAAGTTCAAGGGCACTGATGACCTCAGATGTTAAATCCCGTAGTGCTCAGAACCATTTGAACCAATTTTTTTTTCTATTGAACTTAGGTCCGGAAATGCATGATTTTCATGCTAGAGATCATTTATTAAATCACATATTGTTGGAGAGACTGCTATCTAATAGGCACTGCACTATGCAGCCACAGGTACACTATGTGTCGAAAATGGTCTCCATGTGCCTCAACGCATGCATGTAGGTGCCGCAGCATGTTCTGTCTCACACGTTCGGAACAGCCAGGCTGCATTCGAACAGCGTCAAAGGCAGCATGAATATGTTGTTCCGGTGTCTCCACATCTGGAATGGACTCTGCATACACGATGCTTTTGAGATGGCCCGCCGCGCGGGATTAGCCGAGCGGTCTTAGGCGCTGCAGTCATGGACTGTGCGGCTGGTCCCGGCGGAGGTTCGAGTCCTCCCTCGGGCATGGGTGTGTGTGTTTGGCCATAGGGTAATTTAGGTTAAGTAGTGTGTAAGCTTAGGGACTGATGACCTTAGCAGTTAAGTCCTATAAGATTTCACACACATTTGAACTTTTTTTTTTTTTGAGATGGCCCCATAAACAGAAATCGCACGGGTTGAGATCCGATGAACGAGAAGGCCATGCAACTGGACCCTCTCGGCCGATCCATTGACCAAGGAAGACACGGTTGAGATGCGTCCGGACCTTATCTGTGAAGTGGGCTGGAGCACCATAATGTAGCAGACATAACCCTTCCAATCATCAAAGGCATGTCTTTCAGCAGGGAAGGCAAAGTCACCCGCAAGAAGCGCCGGTAGTTCCGGCCTGTTAGGCGGCGTGTCACGAAGACTGGTCCCAAAATACGGTCGCCAGTTGTCCCGGACCACACACTGCGGCTGCACCGATGCTTATGATTCGCTGTCACTATACCATGAGGGTTCTGCATAGTATCCCACATATGACTGTTATGAAAGCTGAAGACACCACTCCGCGTAAGGTGGCCTCATCTGTGAATAGAATGGATGACACAAATCCCGGAATCGTGGTTGTCTCGTGAAGAAACCAGTGACAAAACTGCTCCCGATATGAAAAGTCTGTTTCTAGTAAGCCCTGCACACACCGTAAGTGATAAGGGTAGTAACAGCTGGCCGCGGTGACCGAGCGGTTCTAGGCACTTCAGTCCGGAACCACGCTGCTGCTACGGTCGCAGGTTCGAATCCTGCCTCGGGCATGGATGTGTGTGATGTCCTTAGGTTAGTTAGGTTTAATTAGTTCCAAGTATAGGGGACTGATGACCTCAGCTGTTAAGTCCCATAGTGCTTAGAGCCGTTTGAACCATTTAGCAGTAACAATTTTCATGGAGAATGTTCCACACGGTTGTCTGGCTCACCCTGTACTGGCGGCCAGCTGCCTGGTACTGACACGGCAGTCGCCTTCCACAGTGTTCATCACATTTTCCTCTAAGTCTGGAGTCCGAACATTTCGGGCACATCCTTCATGATTTCCTGCTTCCTGAAACGATCCTGTCTGAGACAAACGGCGATAACAATGTTGACAACATTGAGTGCCATGGTTTTTGTCGGCGGGCGGGGATAGGTCTCCTGATACAACCTTCTTGCCCGCCGCCGGTACCATTTGCCTTTCCGTAAGTAAACACCATGTCTGTAAGCTCTTGATTCGAATGCGGAAACATTGTGTACATCACAAGGTGGGTCAGCAAGAGAAGTGAACCAGACGCAACATTACCCATTATTATGGCAGGGGAAGGCGCTAGGGCATGATATATGAGGAACGGTACCACCCTCTAGGAGGAAACTATGTTGGTTGATTGGTTGGTTGTTTTGGGGAAGCAGACCAGACAGCGAGGTCATCGGTCTCATCGGATTAGGGAAGGATGGGGAAGGAAGTCGGCCGTGCCCTTTCAGAGGAACCATCCCGGCATTTACCTGGAGTGATTTAGGGAAAGCACGGAAAACCTCAATCAGGATGGCCGGACGCGGGATTGAACCGGCGTCCTCCCGAATGCGAGTCCAGTGTCTAACCACTGCGCCACCTCGCTCGGTGGAAACTATGTAACTGTGGCTGCATGGTACAGCCCGTATTAGCCTACGGTCTCTGTAACAAAGTATGATTGAATATTTTGTGGCGGTGTTCGTAGCGACAAACAATTCGCTGTAGAAACGGCTTACGAAGTCACCGCCACACTTTTAATAGCGGGCCGACCGGTCCGCTGGAACAGTGAACAGAAAGATGAAAACCCAAACACTCTGATTAAATAAAAGTCGGTACTTATCTTTATTAATGAAGATACAGAAACACAGTAGTGAACTCCGTGTCTACAGAAATCTGTCTAGTTCGAGTCGGAGCGGCTAGGTCAGCGTCGGCTGACGACAAACAACAACTCTGCCGCGATGAACACACAACTGACTAGCAAGTACACAATTCGGTGGCGAGTATACAACTGAGCGGCGAATACAGAACTGTCCTAGCGCTCGCGACTCCAGCGCTTAAGAACCAGAAGCCAGCGGTGGCGCGCGCAGACTTGCGGCGATTTGCTGTCTCGCTGGCGCTGCTTATGCGGACGGCGTCCGGACTTTGATGCTGCCAACCTTTTGGCAGCGGGCTCGGGTGGCATTACTGGCTAGGATATAACAGAATAAATGGCCTCTAGAATTGAAACCTTAGATTTCCGAACATAAATTCTTTAGACCATTATTGTTCCTCATCCTCTCGCCGATCAATCCCCAGAGTTTGTACACTGTGGGAAAAATCACCCTAAGTTTCCTAGGAGACTGTTGCCGATAAATTAATAAACACTGGGAAAAGCACCAACACCAATTTTGAGAGAAACTTTGCAACCTAAAAGTGGTGCACATGAATTCAGCTGGATAATGCTATGACTCGTACAGTACTCGATCGGTGTTTGTTTTTATGGAGTAGTAGTTTCGAAAGGGTTGTCCCATGGTGATGGGAAAAACCGACGGTTACGACCGATACCAGTATTTTAGTCCTGAATAACTGGCATTTTTCTATTTCTTTGGTCTTGGTTGTAACAGGTGATTTTTATTTTTATTAGTAACCGAGTAAAAGACCAAGTAAAAAGCCATTAGCCTTAGCAGCAGTCCCAAAATTTTTTAAAAATAAATCTTCTTTAAAAAGGAGTGATTTTTATTAGTAAAACTTGCATTGCATTGGGATACTGCGTTATTATAGAAAACAGGTAAAACAATGAGTGCTACTTTAATAACAATGCCGACATAAACGAGCAACAAACACATGGCGTAAGAATTGGTACAGCGTTGCTGGGACAACAGTGCCATGAGTCGTGACTTAAGGAACGCCTGTATCACTACGTTTACATGCGACACATCTTCCGAAAGAGTAAAACGTATTGCGGAAACCGTGTTTGGCTGTCGTGTTTGCATGTTAAAATTTTAAGCAGATTTGCTAGCCCAGTTAAATATGGCGCATGGAAAAGAGCTGTTGTAGTTTACTATTTAGTCGGCACAATCGCTATTTCTCTTCAGTTAGACGCACCAAAGTTTACAGGTAGTCTGCGTTAACCAGTTATGCTGGCCACTGATGCGGTGTCTATACGGATCATGTTAATTAACTCCTTCATCGTCAACTACGGCCTGAAGATGGCGCATTGAAGTGTCGAAACTGGTTGCTACACAATAAAGGTTGTCAGCGTTTCATTTTCTTACAATTTTTTCTCTGCCACGAACAGAGTAATGCTCCAGATGTAGCACTTCACCAGTTTCTTCCTTAATTCCAAGCTCAACTTGCTGATCAGCGGAGTCATCTTTTTGTTGATTGTGTCTCTGATCATGACGATTATTGTTCGAATTTCATTTGTGCAGTGGGCATCCTCTGTCAGCAAGCTTCTCAAGTACTTGAAATGCATCACTTTATCCAGTTCTCGATTGTCGATATTTATCCTCAGAGGTTTCTCCAGATTTGATATCTGCGTCACTTTTGATTTCTCGATGTTGATTTCTGTGCGATATTACCTTCCAGTTTTCACTACCGGTTCGTCATGTGTTGCAGTTGTCTTTTGATTTTTGGCGAGCACTACCAGATCATCTGCATACTCGATGGTGTTGATGAGTCGTTCTCCTGTTCTGAAGTTTCCGCATCCTTTCAAAGCTTTTTTCGCCATCCATTCTCCGTACAGGTTGAAGAGCTTCGGCGATAGATAACATGCACGTGTGACTTCTCTTCCTATTTCCACGCTGCTTGTTTCTCCGTAACTTACTGTTTGTCCCAGGTACAAGCTGAGAAATAGTCTCCGATCTCTCCAGTTGATTTTTTTATTATTGGTACGGCGAGAAGTAACCTCTGTGATGCACTTCACAATGATTTGCAAGGTGTGGCTACAAATGACGCAACGATCGATAACGGGCAATCCGTTTCCCATGAATTCTGTTAAGTCATCGTCTTACGTACTGAGGAGATAAACTCCGATAACTGAGTATTTTATGGCCGTGAACAGATGTTCTACAGGTGCTACGTTCCTCTAGCAATTCATCAAGCCTTACTGGGCAGGCACACGTGCACAAACAGGCAGACACTATAAACAGTCTTATGCCTAGTCACCTTAAACCAGGTTACATTGTGACTCAGCTTCATTCGTGTGATTTTCCTGCTTAAGTTACAGTACACCTTGGCTCTTCGTCGCGCGCAAGATTGTGTAATCCCGTGCAAGATTATGTGTTACTTTGGTTGTATATTTCAAAAATCTCCATGCATCTCCATGCACAGTATTCTCTCTTGGGATTAGTTTGGCCTTTAGTGCTATTAGCATCACTATTCACGTGGTATCTTCCGGTACTACAGCCAAATGTGAATCAAAATGCTATTCTCGCCTGAGCGTTCTCTGCAAATATTCTGAGGCCTCCTATCCGGCTTTAGAACGAGAAGACGAATACCTGTACTCGCAGCTTTAAAATCTTGAGCATGGCTGGAAGCAGCACCTGCAGAATGTAGTGTTCAAAAAGAAAAGATGAAAACAGTTGAATTAGTTGCAACAGTAAAAAGGTTTAATAAAATCCCTTGACATTGGTTTCGATTTCATTAAAAACATCTTCTTCAGAACGTTCAGTGATTGACATCTCAAATGGTTAATATTACATACACGTTAAAATACAGGTATAACGTAAAAGTGACAACAAACCACTGACTTACAAATAATTCTTACACTTACTGCATTGTATAATGTTGTGAATGTGGGTGAAAATGTAGCTATATGGCACAAATGAAGATAAAATTCACCTTCATAGTAATAAAATCACAATTATCTTGCTGACTGTCGTCAGAAAGTGCTTCACAACTACATCTAGGAACTGACGTCGTGCCGATGTCTCTTAAATTGAGGTAAATTTAGGACGCGAGAGGACAGTACATTTATGCGTGGGGTAAGTGCGCAGAAGTAAGAGAAAAGTCACATTGATTTGTCTAAAAACAACCGCAATACTAAAATATTTACATAAAAAAGATGGGGGACTTCGTTTCCGTATGATACTGCCTTCTCGCGTCTTAAATTTACCTCAAGATAGATGAACGCGACGTCATTTCACTAGGTGCAGTTGTAAAGCACTTTGCAACGACAGTCAGCACTATAACTGTGACTATTATACCTTATGGCTACATTTTAACGTACTTCCGCAACATTATGTTCTCCAGTAACTGTAAGAATTATTTGTAAGTCAGCGATTTGTTGTCGCTTTCATTTAACCCCTATTTTTTAAAATGAACATAATCTTAACCACTTGAGGTCTCATTGATCCTTTTGAAAAAGACGTCTTTAAAGACGTGAAAACCTAGGTCAAGAGGTTTTCAATAAAGATTGTGCTATTGCAACTGATTTGCCGGTCCTTCACCTTTTCCTGAAGAAAATACCACAACTTGAAACTGTTGAAAGTGGCCTCCTTTAGACGACTCATGTAACTGAATAAGACGTTGCAGGTTTATCGGTTGTTGAGGAATTACAACAACATATCGTTCAGTTCCTTTCCGCGTTTCGGGAACAGTGTGACGGTGTGTACTGCAAGTAGCATCCTCAACGTGTCCGCACGAGAAAGTGTCAGCTGGGGATAAATCAGGAGACTGAGGGCGCCACAATAGGGACGGCGGTTAATGCAGAAGCAATTGGTTTTCCGCTATAACTGTTTTCTTCACGCCAGTTTAACCAGACTATTAAAACCGATCAAAATAACCGATTTCTGAAATAACTGATTTTCAATTTTTCATTCCTATTATTTCCTGTAAGAAATGTAGAAGCGGAACAAAGATTCAAAAATTTTGACCCACTCGCTTAAATTCAATAGGCAAATAAAAGAAAACTTAGTCTCTCCATATTCACTGCTTTCCTCGACTAGTACAAAAAATCAGCTGTAGTCTTCCACTGAAACTAATTTGTTGTAACTCTGTTCAAAAGCGAGAATCATATCACTGTGTGGTCATTAACAGTAGCCAGTGCTAAAGAATGAGAAGTGAGACTGAAGAACTTTATTTTTGGCGATCATTTCTATAACAATCAGCAGTTCCCCATACAGGCTGACCGGGTGGCTAATCTGCGAATTATTGTTTCATACACAAGCTTGAAATGCCATATCTACGAGCAGCAATCGTTCCTGGATATCTGATGATGGATAAATTCCGAAACATATCATATGAGCAATAAAGTCATTCCTTGCCTGATGTTTGACTTTTACCATTGCGACCCAGTCAGTGTGAATGCGGACCTAGTGATTGTTTTTATTTCATGTTTGACGTCGCATAAAAAATGGCGAAATATTTTTTTCTTAATGTATCATTACAAGTTAACAATCTTTGGATTTTTTTTCCTTTGCGTGTACCGTAACACATTACTTCTTGCCAAATTCGATCATTTTAGATCAACGGGAAGTACAGCAAAAGTTATGATGAGTGAATTTGCAACTATCAAAATTTGTTACATAAATGGGGTCATTATACCGACAAGGGAGCGTGGACTTGGTATGTGACATAAATTTCAACTTGATACGTCTACTAGTTCCTGAGATAAAGGGGTCTTAACAGAAGACAGAGTCAAATAAAAAATGACAGATTTTTTTTTGTTTTTTTCGCGTTATATAATTACAGATTTACAGTTTTCGCATTTTTTCCTTTGGTTTTACTGTGAAACCTTCCTTTTTGCTAAGTTTCATGAGTCTAGAGCAATGGAAAGTACACTATAAGTTCTGACGAGTGAATTTGCTTGTATTAAAATAAGTGACATAAATGGCCGTACCCTTACGAGCTTTGATCTTTTACATCGTCACTGTATTTGATTGCACTGACTTAGGAGCTTCAATTTTTTACCCCGTCATTGGACTATAGATCTCAGTATGTGCCATAAAATTTGATCGGGTGACTGACGCGTCAGTGATCATGAGGGAAGGATAGTGAAGAAAACGCAACACCCCATCCACGAGTGAAGAAAACCTCCAACCCGGCCGACAATTGAATCAGGGGCCGCTGCATGGTAGGCAAACACGTGACCATTCAGCTAATTAGCCGGACGTGTACTGAGAAGAGTAGGGAAGAAGAAAACTATCCTGAATACAGTTCTTCGGGGGAAGGGCAGCTGGATTGGATACAGATACGAGAGCCTCATACACAACGTCATTGAAGGTCAGATCAAAGGAAATACAGGACGAGGAACGAGAAGAATTCATCTGCATGACACGAAAGATGGAAGGAGATACAGCAGGATGAAGGAAGAAGCTGAAGAGAGGGAGCACTAGGCAGAATACTACATAATAATAAAGGTTTCTTCCCGTTCTATTCGATTACGAAGCGCGGGAAACCTCTCTATGAGCGCTGTAAATAGGCTAATCTAGTCGTGTTCCCTACAGAACAGTTAGTTTGCAGAGAATGAGTTATTTATTTTGAAGTGTTGGAGTTTCTCCATTGGGATTCATTATAATGCCTGGATCATCAGCAAACAGAATTATTTATGTTTCTTGGATATGGGACACACAATGTCCAGAGGACAGGTATAGAGATTGTCACACGTTGAGAAGAACGCACGTAGTTGGCCAAAACTTGACATTGTAGCTAATGGATCTCAAATAAGCACTTTAAGTTAGGAAACAAACAATAAGATAACAAAAGTCATAAGATAGCGATATGCACATATGCAGATAAAGGGAGTACCGCGTACACAATGTATAAAAGGGCAGAGCCGGCCGCTGTGGCTGAGAGGTTCTAGGCGCCTTTTCTCTGCTTCGTGATGACTGGGTGTTGTGTGATATCCTTAGGTTAGTTAGGTTTAAGTAGTTCTAAGTTATAGGGGACTGATGACCATAGATGTTAAGTCCCATAGTGCTCAGAGCCATTTGAACCATTTTTTTCTAGGCGCCTCAGTCTGGAAGCGCGCTGCTGCTACGGTCGCAGGTTCGAATGCTGCCTCGGGCATGGATGTGTGTGATGTCCCTAGGTTAGTTAGGTTTAAGTAGTTCCAAGTATAGGGGACTCATTACCTGAGATGTTAAGTCCCATAGTGCTTAGAGCCACTATTAAAAGGGTAGCGCATTGTTGGAGCTGTCATTTGTAGTCAGGTGAATCATCTGAAAAGGTTTCCGACGTCATTATGGCCGCACGACGAGAATTAACAGACTTTGAACTCGGAATGATAGTTGGAACTAGACGCATGGCACATTCCATTTCGGAAATCGTTAGGGAGTTCAATATTCCAAGATCCACAGTATCAAGAGCGTGCCGGGAATACCAAATGTCAGGCATTATCTCTCACCACGGACAACGCAGTGGCAGACGGCCTTCACCGATGGTAGGCTTCGGGTGTGGCGTAGGGGGACTCGACGAAGCCACGGACCCAAGTTGTCAACAAGGTAGTGTGCAAGCTGGTTGTCTGTGTTTTCATGGAACTGACTGGGTCCTCTGGACGAACTCAGCCGATCAATGTCTGTAGATGGTTCGGCTACTCTGAGACAATTTGCAACCAGTATCCGGAACAACAATGAAATTTTTATGGCTAACAATGCGCCATGTCACCAGACCACAATAGTTCGCGATTGGTTTGAAGAACGTTCTGGATAGTTCGAACGAATGGTTTAGTCACCCAGATCAGCCAACATGAATCGCATCGAACATTTATGGGACACGATCGAGAGGTCAGTTCGTGCAGAAAACCCTACACTGGCAACACTTTCGCAATTATGGACAGCTGTAGAGGGAGCTTGGCTCATTATTTCTGCAGGTGACTTTCAACGACTTGTTGAGTCAACGACACGTCGAGGTGCATTACTAAGCCGGACAAAAGAAGGTCCGACAAGATATCAGGAGGTATTCCACGACTTTTGTCGCTTCAATGTAAGTTCTTTAAGTTAGGAAATGTATACCTTAAGTGAAATACTTTTAAGACTGGGAAAAGCCCTAAAAGCAAAGCCAAGGAAAACATAGCTAGCCGTCCACGACAAAGAAAGCATTACAAGAAGTAGTAAACAATCGGCTTCCTTCACTGCAGCGGATCCCAGACGGTGGTACGAGTGTCTCTGGTGGTACGCATAGAGTAAATATATCTTTACTCTATGGTGCTACGCAAAGACGTTTCAGGTGGTACGCCTACAAGTAAAAAATACACATACTGATATGAGCAAAATTATTCTCTGATGTTACTTCGTTTTCGCGCCGCTTTGCAACTGGTGCCAGCTTATGCGGTATGTGAATTTGAGGCACTGTAGCAGTCATTACACGGTGAACGGGTTGTTGTTGTTACTGTCACTTTGTTAACCTTAGCAATGTTGTTGTTGTGGTCTTCAGTCCTGAGACTGGTTTGATGCAGCTCTCCATGCTAGTCTATCCTGTGCAAGCTTCATCTCCCAGTACCTACTGCAACCTACATCCTTCTGAATCTGTTTAGTGCATCTCTTGGTCTCCCTCTACGATTTTTACCCCCCACGCTGCCCCCCAATACTAAATTGGTGATCCCTTGATGCCTCAGAACATGTCCTACCAACCGATTCCTTCTTCTAGTCAAGTTGTGCCACAAACTCCTCTTCTCCCCAATCCTATTCAATACCTCCTCTTTAGTTATGTGATCTACCTATCTAATCTTCAGCATTCTTCTGTAGCACCACATTTCGAAAGCTTCTATTCTCTTCTTGTCCAAACTAGTTATCGTCCATGTTTCACTTCCATACATGGCCACACTCCATACGAATAGTTTCAGAAACGACTTTCAGACACTTAAATCTATATTCGAAGTTAACAAATTTCTCTTCTTCAGAAACGCTTTCTTTGCCATTGCCAGTCTACATTTTAAATCCTCTCTACTTCTACCATCATCAGTTATTTTGCTCCCCAAATAGCAAAGCTCCTATACTTCTTTAAGTGTCTCATTTCCTAATCTAATTCCCTCAGCATCACCCGAGTTAACTCGACTACATTCAATTATCCTCGTTTTGCTTTTGTTGATGTTCATCTTATATCCTCCTTTCAAGACACTATCCATTCCGTTCAACTGCTCTTCCAGGTCCTTTGCTGTTTCTGACAGAATTACAATGTCATCGGCGAACCTCAAAGTTTTTATTTCTTCTCCATGGATTTGAATACCTATTCTGAACTTTTTTTTTGTTTCCTTTATTGCTTGCTCAATACACAGATTGAATAACATCGGGGACAGGCTACAACCCTGTCTCACTCCCTTACCAACCACTGCTTCCCTTTCATGCCCCTCGACTCTTATAACTGCCATCTGGTTTCTGTACAAATTGTAAATAGCTTTTCGCTGCTTGTATTTTACCCCTGCCACCTTCAGAATTTGAAAGAGAGTATTCCAGTCAACATTGTCAAAAGCTTTCTCTAAGTCTACAAATGCTAGAAACGTAGGTTTGCCTTTCCTTAACGTAGCTTCTAATATAAGTCGTAGGGTCAGTATTGCCTCACGTGTTCCAATATTTCTACGGAACCCAAACTAATCTTACCCGAGGTCAGCTTCTGCCAGTTTTTCCATTCGTCTGTAAAGAATTCGCGGTAGTATTTTGCATCCGTGACTTATTAAACTGATTGTTCGGTAATTTTCACATCTGTCAGCACCTGCTTTCTTTGGGATTGGAATTATTATATTCTTGAAATCTGAGGGTATTTCGCCTGTCTCATACATCTTGCTCACCAGATACCAACGCATTATCCATAACACTTAATACCAAGGGGGGAGGTCGAGTACTCTCCGCCTGCCACAAAAAAAAAACCTATAAGAAAAACAAATTTCGTTAAATGTCTTTAACTTTTATTAACAACATAATTTTTAACTAGGTACTGATGTATAAGTAGATTACATGCCCTGAAAATATCTTTTAGCACATTCTTAGCAACACCAACGCGTGTTCCGTAATGTTTACTCGGAGAGGAAGGGTACTTCATAATCAGGGCACTTCATAACCAATAATAAATTTAAAAAAAATAAAAATTTAGTTAATTGTCTTTGATTTTCATTCACAACATACTTTTTAAAGTTATATCGATGTCTAAGAAGGTTCCTGGACCTGAAAATATGACATTTGTTGCGAGAAGTCACATTCACTACTGCAATTTAAATATGTGGGTTAAATCTTACTATGAAATTTTAAAACAGTTAGCGAATCTGATATTAGAAGTAATTAAAAATAATGATTTTTTTTTCAAGACTTTAAAATATTAAGTACCAGACTAGGTTACTATACTTTCATAAATGTATTGGTATTCTTACAGGCGAGGCCGAATCAATGTACGGTAGCTTAACAGGACTCCCAGATCCGAGGTTTCTATGTATCGCAGTGACAGAGACAATGACATGAACAATTTCTTTGCTGATGCTCAATTATCAAGATTGGCCTATTGCTCCACATTTTGAATGAGGACGAGGCACAATAGTATTTTCAACAGATAACAAAACATCGTCTTTCAAAAGAAAGTTGAATCTTCTTAGTTCACAAGTACTAAACAATAATTTTGCGTATTCCCCGTCCTTACATTATTTCTGGAAGACAATGAACTAGCTCCCATGGAAGCTTTATTTCGAGACGTTGTAGTACATCTATCAAAAAAGTTTTGAAAAGTGCTTTCCTGAAAGTTACACAAAATATGGCTGAATAAGAAATGTATTTTCAGGAAAAGTACCAGGAGAAGTAATCACGAAAGAAACTTTCATCGACATGACTAGCAACATTTCAAGTGATTATGCTTTCGTTAAGAAAACTCTGCTTTCTTTTTGGATGGAAAGAGAAACAGAATTCTTTCTCTTTTCAAATGAGCAATCCTACTTTTGCCGCCGTTTCTTACTACTTACTTTTGTAATAGTGCGCTTTCTGAGTTGTTATACATTAAACGTGAATAGAGAAAAGAACTTAGTGTTGAAGAAGACTTGAGAGCTAAGTTGAGCTCAATCGAACTAGACTTTGAAGCTCTGATTTAAGATAAACAGCAACATGTTATCAACTGAAACACGTAGATTTTCTTTCATGAGAATCTAAATTTGAAAATTGGCAATTTACTGATTTTGAAGTCTGACTTACTATAAAAGTTTGATTTGAGTCTGAATTTTTTTGCTTTTTAGACTCTAATTTACTATACTACACGTTCAGCTTATTACTGTCTTGGACAACTGGCTTATATTATTTGTGATGTAAATGTTTAATATATATTTTAATCGTCATTCCTCTCTTACTCATTGATCTATTCTATCAGAACCGGCTTAACCTCATATTATTTGCTGGAAATAAGTACCACTTATGAACATGAATGACTCTATTTGCATGATAACTTACATCTTGTTTGTGTCATATTTCTACCACATATAGCTGTATATCGGCACGACGCGAAAACCATATGAGTATTGTCAACACTCAGCAAGATGGAGAAAATCATACCTACCCCCGTACCGTACCCCGCTGCCACCCCTCTCACACCTCATGATTCATTCGAAGGTGAACAATCTTCAGTGGCACGCCAAAATTTCTGAAAATATCAAGTGGTACACAGTGACAAAAAATCTGGGAACCCCTGCTGCAGACCAGTCAGCTTTGTACTATCAAAATTTGGCCTACAACGCTATCGGTAAATGTAGTGTACCAACAAGCAAGAGTAAACACGCAGTAAAACTATAGGTACTGGGATGCACATAGTGAGGAAAAGCTAGATGAGTCTTTTGATTGTTCAGGTTCATATCTTTTTGCCATACAAATGATCATTGCTGCGGACGTAAGAGACCATGTTTTGCTACTTTTTCGTTCACTGAAGCCTACAGAATAGTATTTTAAAGTAGTTTCTCACTCAGGTAAAATATAAAAACGATTTTTAAAATTATATGTAGATACACATAAAGAAATCGCTGTTTGTATGAAACTAAGGTTGGCTGCAGTGTTTCCGCGTTGTCATAGGTAGGAATATTAACTGTGAATACTAATGGTTACTTTTTCTCGTGGTAATGTTCGATACTCAGTTATGAATTACAGTGGTGGCTGTTCGGCGGATGATCCATTAAGGATGAAAGGCGAATGTTTGCGCTACAGCTCCTGGGCGTGGCCTGTCGGCAGCTATAACTGGCACACCGCTTTGGTGGGTCTAACACGCCATGTTGCCTAGCAACAAACACTTACTTATATTACCCTCATTCACTTGGCTGAAATGATTAATCATGCCTGCAGCAACATTGCACAACTTGAATCGAGAGCTTAAAACGGTTGGAAAGAACAGTGAGAAGAAACACGACAGCATAAAGACCGGCTGTATTATGATCCGCAGCCTGCTCCCCTCATTTGGTCAGATTGATGGATTAGGAAGATTGTAGACGGAAACTAAAGTTCATCATAAGGATGCGCATCTACCTTGGAAATTATCCCTGTCACCGCAATAAGACAGGCGTCAGGGACTCGTATGATCTTCTACCACAGTTTTCAGAATCAAAACTGAAAAATAATTTTAAATATTTGAATAACTGTCGTGGCAATTCACAATTAAGTGACTGACAGATGGTTCATCGAATCACCTTAAGACTAGTCCTACACTTTTCCAGTCTCAACGAGTGTGCGGGAAGAGCGAACATTTCAGTCTTCCCGTATGTCTTCTCTCTCTTATTTTGTAGCGAACATCATTTCTATGTAGCTGGACGCCAACAAAATATTTCCGCATTCGAAGGAGAAAGTTGGTGATTGAAATTTTGTGAAAAGATCTCGCCGCAACGAAAAACGCCTTTGTTTTCATGATTGCCACTCCAACTCGCATACCACATCCGTGGCACTCTCTCCCCTATCTCGCAGTAGTACTGTTGTTAGAATATTTTTTATAGCTCGCGTCAGTTCTGCTTGGTGACGATTTCGATTATCCACAGCAATACTTTCGAAGACGACGAACAAGCGTAGTGTATGTGGTCTCCTTATTATACCTGTTGCGGCGTCTTCTGTTCTGCCATCGTTCTGGTAATAAAACACGGTCTTCGGTTCACCTTCCCATCAACATTATGTATGTAATCGTTCCAGTTTAAGTTGTCCGTAATTGTAATTCCTAGTTGTTTGTTTGAGCTGACAGCTTTTAGGTTTGCGATTTATCGTGTAACCGAATTTGAACGGATTACCTTTAGTATTCATGAGTTGTGGTAAAATTCCTGTTTTGAAGAGCGCGCCGCAGCGCGTAGTGTGAAGCAGTCGCCCTCCGTTTCTGGCGGTGGCGCCGCTGTGGCAGTCGCAGCTTTGGTGTCTCCCTCTGGTGGGAAAGGGGAAAGGTTGCCTGTTCACGTGCATTTAAGGGGCGCTGTGAGCTCGCCAGTCAGTCAGTCTGATGCAGTCTGGGTCAGTCTCTCGTTCCCAGCTTGCTCGTCTGTCCCTCGTCCGCATTTGTTAGGCAGTTAGTGTCTGTCTGTCGTTCGAAGTTGCCTCTGTCATGTTTATCGGATTTGGTGTGTTAACGAATTTATTGCTTGGAGTGTAACGGCCTAATTTCTGAAATATGTTTTGATCTTGCCTATCATCTTGAGAGGCGGTATCTGTGTGCTGTAAAGCATGTTAACTTGTTGGCCAACCTTGTATAATTTTATGTAAGATTGCATTTCATGGGCTTTTATTTAAATGGTCATTTTTGTATATAAAGTTGCCACCTTTTCACCGTAAGACTTTTCTTAGAAGTTAAAATCAAGTTGCACCTTCGGTGGCAAAGTTAATATTTTAATTTTAGTGTTTTATACCATTTGCATCCCTTCTACACGGTGCATAGTTTGTGTACTTCTGTGAATTGTTCAAACTTTTAGTTTAAAGTAATCTGGTGTGTTGCAGATATGCACCAGTGTAGTCTTTCAGTGGTTGTTGTGACTTGTCGCAACTACGGCCGTGTCAAAAGGGAGAGGCAAGGTTCTCAGCCCGAAAGCTCATACAGTCAAAAATTTGTTTCTTTCTGTCTTGATATTTAGAGAGTGCTTTCTGCTTATAATTTCAAATCTGTTTCTTTTAAAAAAAGCTTTTAGGAATAAAATTTCCATTTGTTAAAAGCAATTTGATTTAGATTTTATCAGTTACTCTCTGGCAACTACTTCCACGCTCACATAGTGTGATTAAATGTGTTAATGTTCTTGATGAATCGCTAGTAAATAAAATAAATTTTTAAGAATATTCTTTGAAAATAAATCCACGGTTCAATTCATGTGGATGACCTCACATTTTTCGTTATTTAGAGCTACTGGCACTTTTCGCACCACTCAGATGTTTGTCCAAATCATTTTGCAGTTGGTTTCGATCTTCTGATGGCTTAACTAGTCGGTAAACGACGGCTTCATCGGCAAACAGTCTCAGAGGACTGCTCCAATTCTCTTCTAAATCGATTGTTTGAATTAGGAATGGCACCGGGCCTAAAACACTTCCTGGATGAAGGCAAGTTCTCACGTTCTTAGTGCTGTGCTAGTGAAATTTCGGAACAGTTTTAAAACCAGCCAAGCAAGCACGAATGTATTGCGTCATACACAAAGCTTGTAAGTACAATTCGGACCTTTCTACGAAAGCCGGAAAGTATCAGAAATGTTCCTAGCACGAACGTACAGTGTCTAGTGTGTTAATCAAAATAGCCACCCAAGATTAGCCAAGCGGTCTCAGCCGCTGCAGTCATGTACTGTGCGGCTGATCCCGGCGGGGGTTCGAGTCCTCCCTTGGGCATGGATGTGTGTGTTTGTCCTTATGACACCAAGGAGTTATGCAGGGTAAACGAAAGTTGGTCATCATGCTTCTATATCCAAAAGACGACGTATATTGAAAGATAAGAGTGGCGTTAGTGGAGCCATTATGAGGATGTAAATCAGGTTGGCTTTAAATACACGCTGTAACGGTCATGAGCGTTTCTTACCTTTGGGACCGGACGTAGTGAGTTGATGTCAATGAAGAAGACAACGCCGACGCCATTACCAACAGCTCACTGAGTTTCAACGAGGTCGTGTAATAGGGCTTGAGAAACTGAATTTTCATTCTGCAATATTGCAGAGAGACTTGACACGAGCACTGGTAGCGGTGGTCACGGTGAGGTACGGTAGCATGAAGACCGACCACGTGGCACTACCGGTAGGGGAGACCTCCCGTTCGGTGTATGGCTCTGACGAGTCGTAATGCATTTGCAGCAGCGATTTTAGCAACAGTTGGCACCACAGTGACACAATGAAGTGTTAAAAATCCGTTACTTCAAGGACAGCTCCGAGCTAAACGTCCTGTAGCGAGCATTCCACTGACTGCAAACCACCACAGTTTGCGACTTCAGTGGTGTCAAGCGAGAGCTCATTGGAGGGTGGAGTGGAGGCCTGTTGTGTTTTCTGAAGAAAATCAGTTGTGCCTCGTTGACAGTGATGGCCGTGTATTGGTGAGAAGGAGGCCAGTCAACACCTGCAACCAACCTGTCTGCGGCCTAGACACACTAGATCTACACCTCAGGTTAGGGTCTGCAGCGTGATTTTACGAGGGTGATCGGTCGCGAAATGGAAATCACAGTGAAAACCAGAAACGTTTTATTTGCAGTAGTTAGGTAGACTTTCCACCTGCTTCTCTACATAGTCACCACTCCAACTTCGAGTGTTGTCGTACTGCTGTATCAACTTTCCAATATCCTCGTCATAGAAATCAGCCGCCTGTGCTTTCGGCCAGTTATCTGCACTGGTCTGCAGCTCGTTGTCTGTGGAAAAATTTTGTCTTCATAGCCAGCGGTTCTTGTGACCAGAGATGAGACTCAGGGGAAGCCAATTGCGGACTGTATTGCTGGTGATCAAACACTTCTCATCGGAAACGCTGCAGGAGCATATTCAGTGCCCCTGCAGTGTGCAGCCGAGAATTGGCATGAAGAAGAAACTGGTCGACAGCTGTGTTACGTGGGCTGCATGACACAGGCGAAATCTCTAACCACGCCCTCATACTTGGCGGAAGACGCTATTCCCTACGCATCTTCACGTGCTCACTGTTCACTCAAAACTGAAAAGAGCGGCGCGACACGATCGACGGGCGTACTAAAGACACTGCCCAAGACACCTGTGCAAAGCTTTACCGGATTTTCCCAGTGGTTTCCATTTCTCTACCGATCGGAACATACTTTCTGGACAACCCTCGTATATGCCAGCAAGAGCACTCTCGTGGTTATCGCATTCACCATGACTGCAAATTCGTAGGCAGTCCGGTGACTCGACCTGTTGTGCTGCCATTCATGAACAGCATTTCACGAGGTGTTTCCCAACAGGGTAACGCTTGCCCACATACTGCTGTTGTAACCCAACATGCCGTATGGAGGGTCGACGTGTTGGCTTGGCCTGCTCGATCACCGGATCTGTCTCCAGTCGAGCGTGTATGCAACATCAACTCCGGCGTCATCCACAACCAGCATTAACCGTCCCTGTAGTGACGGACCAAGTGCAACAGGCGTGGAATTCCATCCCACAAACTGACATTCAGCACCTGTACAACACAGTGCAAGCACGTTTGCATGCTTGCATTAATCATTTTGGCAGTTACACCGGTTATTAATGTTCCAGCACTTCAATTTTACAATGGCTTACCTCGCGCTTACAGAAAACTGTGATCTTGCAACGCTAAACACTTAAATATGTTACCTAGACAAATGTATTCCTGAAATTTCATTACTCTGCATGACTTGTTTCTTGGTGATGCGATTTTTTTCGTCAGTTTATTTCAGGCTAACAATGACGCCGCTAGGAAAATAAAGGTGAATCGCATACGGCATGAAAAAATGGTTTTATTCAGTTGCACATAGATGGTCACAACCTGAAAATTATCAAAACAATATTCTCCATTGCACTTTATAGTCTATTGATCATTTTCGTGACACTCTCACGTTGACTAAAATATCTCGTCACGAATTAGGTTAACGAAGTGCGTCGCGACGTGTCATTTCTTTTAGAACTTAAGCTCATTACACGTTAAAGGATTATCAATTATGCGAATACAATTTGACAACAATGAAGATTGCGGTAGGGTTTCTGAATTAGCAAGATGGCGGGATATTATATTAATTATATTTGTATAATCTTTATGGTACAACGGCCTTGCCGCAGTGGATACACCGGTTCCCGTGAGATCACCGAAGTTAAGCACTGTCGGGCGTGGGCGGCACTTGGATGGTTGACCATCCAGCCGCCATGCGCTGTTGCCATTTTTCGGGGTGCACTCAGCCTCGTGGTGCCAATTGAGGAGCTATTCGACTGAATAGCAGCGGCTTCGGTCAAGAATACCCTCGTATCCGCATCCTCCAATGAGGATGACACGACGGTCAGATGGTCCCGGTAAGCCACTCGTGGCCTGAAGACGGAGTGCTATAATCTTTATGGAAAAATGACCGCTCCGTTTAGTGACTGGGGCTTAAGGAAATAACGCCATTAAAAATAACAATTCTTCAGTTTATGTTATGCCATTCTTCTATTAGTATTAGTAGCGATCGAAAGGTTGCATCTTTTCCCTCTGCAGAGTTTCTTGACAGTTTGTCATAGACTGTGATATTACTTGTAACATTCATAATGTCCAAATGTAAGCATATCTTCAAGCGTCAGTGTGGTGCTGGTTGAAACTCTGGAGGCGCTGTTTAATTTTTACAGCTCTGCTAGCATGTTTGAACTGTCAATATCATACGCTTGGACTTTACAAATTTACGCACACAAAGTAGTCTTTATTCGTGGTGAACGCTCATGTTTACCTTTCCGAACG
This sequence comes from Schistocerca piceifrons, assembly GCF_021461385.2. NCBI lineage: Eukaryota > Metazoa > Arthropoda > Insecta > Orthoptera > Acrididae > Schistocerca > Schistocerca piceifrons. The sequence continues at coordinate 299,007,165 of NC_060143.1, forward strand.
TTGGTGTATCGCATGAAGAAAGTCAAATATACAGGGCGTCCATACATTATCCTTACATCTTTATAGGCATTAATAATTTTAAAACTATAAGTACTAGATAATAAAAACTGGTTGTCAACATCTGACAGGTTAACGTCTCTTTAATTTTACAGGTGTCTCAGATTTGACGACAATATGCACATCACAGGAGGAAGGAGTGGGGTGAAGTCCAACATCAAAGTGCAACGAAACTTTCGGACACAGCTTGGAGGATATCTACCATCCCGATCAACAGCTCGGGCTAGTAGAAAACAGGCAGTTTTCCTGATAAAGAGTATGGCCCATCTGTTTCACAAGCTAACGTGGACAAGATACAACAGATGTTTGGAAGGAATCCAATAAAATCAATGCGTTCGGTGGCCAGGAAAATGTAAATGCCGTATCAACAGTGCACAAAGCCTTACGTAAGAGTTTATTTATTTATTCCTACAAGGTATTGCTGCCGCGGGCATTAAAATCGACGGAGAAACCTCAACGCGAACAATATTAGGCAAACCGAACAATCATAACGCTCGTATATGGGGATCAGAGTAGTTTCATGTTACATGTGAAACGAGAAGACAGTCCCGTTGTCACTGTGTGATGACAAATCATTGGTCTAGTCTCTTTTAGCGAGTCTGTTGTCAAAAGTGAAGCTTAGGTGTCCACGTTACACGAGTTTGGGCCGAACCGTCACTGCGATCTTTTATTTGGGAGTTGCTTTTCTACAAATGCCCTGCACCATGGAAGAAACTGCAGTCAATTTTTCACTGTTTTTCTGTTATTATAAATCATAGTACACGTTTATCGCTAATACATGTCGCGAATATAGTACTAATAGATGTCACTAGATCGCGGTTGGATCGAAAGCCCGAGACGTGCCCCAGATTTCAGTGAAGTAATTAAGTGAAACTATTAGAGCTGTGCCCAATCACAGCACTGACAGAATGTTTGCAATCCATGATTTTAGCGACTGACAAAATATCTTCTACCACTATCGTGAGCGCAAACTTAACCCTCTCTCCTGAAACAAAAAGCGCAGCTGTCTAATCTTACACGCTTCTAATTTTATCGTAATAAATATTGTATAGTTTACACTGATCTGTAACACAGCTTTTACAATGGCAAGCGTATTCAGTGCCACAAAAATCGAAACTAACTAAAAAATGATATAGCTTTTGGGTTTCTTTAGTTTCCTAAAGACTCTGAGCCGTATGAAACAGTATATTACAGAACAGTTATTTACGATTCTCTTGTGACTGTCTTCTTCTTCTTTCTTAATTGTCACTTTCGTTCGGGAGGCCATACGCATTCTCCGCTCTCCTGGCTTTTGTTGTCCATTATCCTTTTTTCAGGCCCTTCGCCTCTGTATCCCATTTTACTATCATCCTTCCATCTTACCTGTGGCCTTCCTCACCCCTTCTGCCTTCATCAAATTCTGAAAATGCTACTCATGGAAGTCTTTCATCTTTTATCGTAATTAGGTGTTCAGCCCACATCAACCTTCTTTTATTCATCCTCCAGACAATATCAGCTTGTGACTGTAGGTCTGCCGGTTCCTGTCTTTTTAATATCTTCCATTCCTGTGACTGGGTGTCCCTCTTGAAGCCAAATATTTTGTTTCATTCTTTTCTCTCGAAGACTAGCAGTTTTTGTTGATCTGTTTTCCTTAATGTAAATGTTTCAGGGCCATATAGAGCTAACGGGAAAATTACAAGCTTGTAGTCTGATTGTAAAGTTCTAGAAACTGCTCTACTGCATAGCACTTCTCAAAAGCCAAAATATGCTCTATATACCGGTGCGGTCCTTGTCTTAATCTCAATTTCCATTGTAGTCTGCTCGTTTTCCAAATATTTAAATATAGTGAATTCGTCAACGATCAGTGGGGTTCGATCATAGGATGCTTTTCTCGTGACCATGTACATTGTTTATTTATTGAATAATGTCGTTTTCTTTTAAGAACAAAAATATAGTTAGTAAACAGCAGAAGACCTTACCTTTTGCAGAAATCATATATCTGCTCATCAACGTAAAGCTTTGCTCACTACACTCCCGCTCAAATCAGTAAATTTTCTAACACAGGAAACATATAGAATGGCATACCTACATTATGTAACATACTAAGTAACCCACCACAGCTATAGCTGAAGGGAAAACCATACAAACCTGATAATAAAACGTCAGATAATAAAACTGTTACCCAACAAAGCACAAACCAATTCCACTACTGTTGCTACATCCGAGTCACAAACTGCACGAATCAACGTTTTCGTCAGTGAAGCAATAATAGTTACACACACAAAAATTCCATTCTGGAGTGTAATTAGCAGTCTTCGAAAGGGAGGTAAGAAGGAAATGACAAGTATTTTGGACAGGTCAGAAAAACTGCTGGTGAATCCTGTGGATGCCTTGGGCAGATGGAGGGAATATTTTGAAGAGTTGCTCAATGTAGGTGAAAATACGATCAGTAATGTTTCAGATTTCGAGGTAGAATGGGATAGGAATGATGATGGAAATAGGATCACATTTGAAGAAGTGGAGAAAATGGCCAATAGATTGCAGTGCAATAAAGCAGCTGGGGTGGATGAAATTAAGTCGGAACTCATCAAATACAGTGGAATGTCAGGTCTTAAATGGCTACACAGGATAATTGAAATGGCCTGGGAGTCGGGACAGGTTCCACCAGACTGGACAAAAGCAGTAATCACACCAATCTTTAAACATGGAAACAGAAAAGATTGTAACAACTACAGAGATATCTCTTTAATCAGCGTTGTGGGTAAAATCTTCTCGGGTATTGTTGAAAGGAAAGTGCAAGTATTAGTTGAGGAGCAATTGGATGAAAATCAGTGTGGGTTTAGGCCTCTTAGAGGTTGTCAGGACCAGATCTTTAGCTTACGGCAAATAATGGAGAAGTGTTATGAGTGGCACAGGTAATTGTATCTATGCTTTATAGATCTAGAATAGGCATATGACCGGGTTCCTAGGAGGAAGTTATTGTCTGTTCTACGAGATTATGGAATAGGAGGCAAACTTTTGCAAGCAATTAAAGGTCTTTACATGGATAGTCAGGCAGCAGTTAGAGTTGACGGTAAACTGATTTCATGGTTCAGAGTAGTTTCAGGGGTAAGACAAGGCTGCAACCTGTCTCCACTGTTGTTCATATTATTTATGGATCATATGTTGAAAACAATAGACTGGCTGGGTGAGATTAAGATATGTGAACACAAAATAAGCAGTCTTGCATATGCGGATGACTTAGTTGTGATGGCAGATTCGATTGAAAGTTTGCAAAGTAATATTTCAGAGCTAGATCAGAAATGTAAGGACTATGGTATGAAGACTAACATTTCCAAAACGAAAGTAATGTCAGTGGGAAAGAAATATAAACGGATTGAGTGCCAAATAGGAGGAACAAAGTTAGAACAGGTGGACGGTTTCAAGTACTTATGATGCATATTCTCACAGGATGGCAACATAGTGAAAGAACTGGAAGCGAGGTGTAGCAAAGCTAATGCAGTGAGCGCTCAGCTACTATCTACTCTCTTCTGCAAGAAGGAAGTCAGTACCAAGACTAAGTTATCTGTGCACCGTTCAATCTTTCGACCAACTTTGTTGTATGGGAGCGAAAGCTGGGTGGATTCAGGTTACCTTATCAACAAGGTTGAGGTTACGGATATGAAAGTAGCTAGGATGATTGCAAGTACTAGTAGATGGGAAGAGTGGCAGGAGGGTGTCCACAATGAGGAAATCAAAGAAAAACTGGGAATGAACTCTATAGATGTAGCAGTCAGGGCGAACAGGCTTAGATGGTGGGGTCATGTTACACGCATGGGAGAAGCAAGGTTACCCAAGAGACTCATGGGTTCAGCAGTAGAGGGTAGGAGGAGTCGGGGCAGACCAAGGAGAAGGTACCTGGATTCGGTTAAGAATGATTTTGGAGTAATAGGTTTAACATCAGAAGAGGCACCAATGTTAGTAGTGAATAGGGGATCACGGAGGAATTTTATAAGGGGGCTACGCTCCAGGCTGAACGCTGAAAGGCATAATCAGTCTTAAATGATGATGATGATGATGACACAAAAATATTCGTAAGATTAGTGACAAGATTGAAGTGTAAAAATGTGAGAATCGTTAAACGCGATACAAAATTGTTAGGTGTCAAGGAAAGTGCCTGTCATATCAAGAACAGACATCTGCAAAACATTATGTTTCTAATGCTTGAAATATTAGTTTGTACTGTCTTGATTTCTGCAGTTATTCACATATTCGAAAGTATTTCTTCATGAATAAGTTGTAGTTTATGATAATGACTCAGTAATTTTCGGCTGTTTTTACATTTATTTCACGATATTTCACATCTCTCGATAATTTACTAATGTCTCGAAAGCAAAAATAGATGATTATTTCGTTAATTAAGAAGAAAACTAACTACAAACAAACGATACTCTTATGGCTGATTTCTCGTCGGTAGTGGCGTTAGTGTTGCTCCGACTGCCAGACGGTAACAATTTCCACAGCAGTGAGTGTCCTGGCCATATTTATTAGACTGTGAACATAAAACTCGTGTAAGTTGCGTCTAATATCCTGGTGACAATTGTCATTTGTAACTGCAGTTACTGTCTTTGATCATGTGCTTCGTGCAGCATTTGCAAATAATTCGCGCTCTACGCATTAAGTACATAAAAATGTATTAAAGCTATTCAGAATATAACGTTAACTCTTCAGTTACAGAATTTTATAATGAGAAAAATGCTACTATTTTTAGAACTATTTGTATAACATGTGGGCAGTTTAACTGTACTTAGTTGGTTGAGCACCATCCATTACCTTGAAATGGAAGTCTTTTTGCCGTATAACATGTGATACTTGCAAAGGAGCTGAGTTCCTTTGATGTGTTAACGAGTCTACCTGTCTTGAAAATGGAAAATTGTGGTAGTTTCCGATAGTTTTTATTTCAAAATGTGTTCTGCTTAATTTGATTTCACTTCCTGGTATTGGTGCATAGTAGAGTAATAATCTAAGAGATAGACGATTAAATACAGTACTGACAAGATTTTCTCGATTGTAACATTTTTAAATTTCCATAAAATATTTGTCCCTAGGTAGATACTTGACCATAAGTACCTAGGAACATTTGTTTGCATTTGTAAAAACCTTAAATTGCCTCAGGAATATTTGTAATCTTAGAAAAAGACTGCATCACATAAAACGTGAATGAGATCGTTTAAAAATGAAGTAAAAGAATATATTAAACTTCTAAACTGGCAAAACTGGCTCGACGCGAACGTATGAAAAAAAAATTACTATGTAAAACTCACTACCTATTATTTATTTGGAATCCAATAGCCGTCAAAGACTACAAAAAAGGGCACGTGGAAAACAAATGATTAAGGTTTCAAAGGAACTTATAAATTACAGAATAACCTCGGACTCATTTAATTTAAATGAGGACTTAGGACTCTACTGAAAATGAAAGAAATATGGGAGTGATATTTCATACAATAATTTATGAAGTACACATAAATTACAAATATTTTTACCAACGATACATTTTATTTCAGTTTGTTGTAAATAACGTCGATATCGCTGGTTTAAAGGTAGTGTCTTTGACTTTACATCATAGATTCTCGACGGCGCACGTCTGCTTCCACAAGCGTTATACACGGTTCAGCGAGATGCAGCATGCAAGTAAGACGTTTGTTGCTCGCTGAGAATTACGCTACAATCTTTTATGTGTTTAGTACACTTAGGATCGCTTTGCATAAGATGTAAAATGAAACGGCAATCTTTTAATGAACGAATGCAGTACTTTGGTATACAGTTATGATGGTCTAAAAGAAACTAGTTGTGATTTGCCGTAAATGTAAAAGCAGTTACGAGTAAGACATTTATGCATGAATAGTGAATTAAATGTTAGCTGCCAAAGAGAATATTGAACCTCAAGGTACTTCATTCACACTCGGGTCTTGAAGTTGGGCTCTATCTACAGGGTATTCTAGGAGGAATACCGGGAATTCACGGATATGACAGGAATGATCATTCAAAACAAAAATGTCTCGTAAACATTTACCTGAAGAGCTATGCGCATTTTATCTTCGACACTGTGAAACAAATCTCTTGTCATACAAGCTTTGTGCTTTCTTTAGTTTGGGAGGAAGTAATATGGATCAAAACGAGACAAAAATATCCGCTAACCACGGGCTCTAAAATGCATACCTAAGGAGCTATGAACACTTGTTAAACAGAAGAGATGTGTTTCACAGTTAGCGAATATGAACAAGTGACCATAGCTCTTAAGGTAGGCACTTTGGAGCCCTTGTTTCCTGGACACTTTTTCTCCTTTTGTTTCATACCAAAAAGGTTCAAATGGCTCTGAGCACTGTGCGACCTAACTTCTGAAGTCATCAGTCGCCTAGAACTTAGAACTAATTAAACCTAACTAACCTAAGGACATCACACACATCCATGCCCGAGGCAGGATTCGAACCTGCGACCGTAGCGGTCACTCGGTTCCAGACTGTAGTGCCTAGAACCGCACGGCCACTCCGGCCGGCCATACTACTTCCTTTCACACTATAGAAAGCAAAGAGCTTGAAGGAGAAGAGATCTGTTTCACAGTATTGAGGATGATGAAGTACTCATAGCTTTTAAGGTATGCATTTAGAGCTCATTTTTACCAAAGACTTTTTTGCTTCGAATGATCGTTCCTGTCTTATCCGTGAATACTGAGCATTTCTTCTGAGACCCCTGTGTTAGTACTCTCAAATATGCGTTACGATCCTTTTGTTAACAAACCTGGCTCGAATCAGCTAAGTTTATATTGCTTTGGAGGCATCTTCTGGCTGTCAGATTTTCTAAAACAGGTCTACTATGTGTCTCTCTTGACAGGTCGTTACATTCTAATTTTCTGTTGTAACAATAAGCACGCTTGTTATTATGATGAATAACCTGTTCGCGTAGTATAATGTACTAATCTCTCATTGAATGAGAGGGTAGTGTGGTGAGTGGGGATAACTATGGTTTTTATCACATCCTCCAGCTTGGATGTCGCTTAGGGTGGCACTCATATTTCAAGACTGATGTTTCTTTATGCTACACCATTCCCTTCCCTGCCCCCCCCCCCCCCGACGATTTGATTCCGCTGAACGAAAATTGAATTGTGTGCAAATTGAAAATCGAAAGAGGTGCCCCTCTAAATTCGATAAAAAAATTAAAGACGCACATCATTTTATTACCTCGAAAAATATTGTACAGAAGTTACTGATTAACAAATAAAGAGGTGCCCCCTAAGTTCGATAAAAAAATTAAAAGACACATATCATTTTATTACCTCGAAAAACATTATACAGAAGTAACTCACTAACAAATAACTCTGTTACGTTCAGCTTAGTTATTAATGTTGATGCATAAACTTTTATAATACAATATATGACAAGCCAACATATAATTTTCTCGAAGAAAATAAGGTGAGAGTATCTCATTTTCTTTAAAAAAATTCCGATTCTCTTGTGACTTGGAAACTATGGCGATATTCAAATGCAACGTGAAGCACATATTGCTGCTATTCTTCGTTGTTTTTCTTAATAATTTATTGTTGAATTGAGCTTGATGCCTCTATCGTCTGGATATTTTCAAACTTTCATTTATTCACTAGGTGTTGTACATTGATTAGATTAGATTAGATTAGATTAATACTAGTTCCATGGATCATGAATACGATATTTCGTAATGATGTGGAACGAGTCGAATTTTCCAATACATGACATAATTAGGTTAATTTAACAACATACTTAAGTTAATATAACAACTTTGTTTTTTTGTGTTTTTTCTTTATCTTTTATTTTTATTTTTTTATATTTTTGTTTTGTTTTTTTTTCTTTTTTCTTAATTTATATCTAAAAATTCCTCTATGGAGTAGAAGGAGTTGTCATTCAGAAATTCTTTTAATTTCTTCTTAAATACTTGTTGGTTATCTGTCAGACTTTTGATACTATTTGGTAAGTGACCAAAGACTTTAGTGCCAGTATAATTCACCCCTTTCTGTGCCAAAGTTAGATTTAATCTTGAATAGTGAAGATCGTCCTTTCTCCTAGTATTGTAGCTATGCACACTGCTATTACTTTTGAATTGGGTTTGGTTGTTAATAACAAATTTCATATGAGAGTATATATACTGAGAAGCTACTGTGAATATCCCTAGATCCTTAAATAAATGTCTGCAGGATGATCTTGGGTGGACTCCAGCTATTATTCTGATTACACGCTTTTGTGCAATAAATACTTTATTCCTCAGTGATGAATTACCCCAAAATATGATGCCATATGAAAGCAATGAGTGAAAATAGGCGTAGTAAGCTAATTTACTAAGATGTTTATCACCAAAATTTGCAATGACCCTTATTGCATAAGTAGCTGAACTCAAACGTTTCAGCAGATCATCAATGTGTTTCTTCCAATTTAATCTCTCATCAATGGACATACCTAAAAATTTGGAATATTCTACCTTAGCTATATGCTTCTGATTAAGGTCTATATTTATTAATGGCGTCATACCATTCACTGTACGGAACTGTATGTACTGTGTCTTATCAAAATTCAGTGAGAGTCCGTTTACAAGGAACCACTTAGTAATTTTCTGAAAGACAGTATTGACAATTTCATCAGTTAATTCTTGTTTCTCAGGTGTGATTACTATACTTGTATCATCAGCGAAGAGAACTAACTTTGCCTCTTCATGAATATAGAATGGCAAGTCATTAATATATAATAAGAACAACAAAGGACCCAAGACTGATCCTTGTGGAACCCCATTCTTGATAGTTCCCCAGTTTGAGGAATGTGCTGATCTTTGCATGTTACGAGAACTACTTATTTCAACTTTCTGCACTCTTCCAGTTAGGTATGAATTAAACCATTTGTGCACTGTTCCACTCATGCCACAATACTTGAGCTTGTCTAGCAGAATTTCATGATTTACACAATCAAAAGCCTTTGAGAGATCACAAAAAATCCCAATGGGTGGTGTTCGGTTATTCAGATCATTCAAAATTTGACTGGTGAAAGCATATATGGCATTTTCTGTTGAAAAACCTTTCTGGAAACCAAACTGACATTTTGTTAGTACTTCATTTTTACAGATATGTGAAGCTACTCTTGAATACATTACTTTCTCAAAAATTTTGGATAAAGCTGTTAGAAGGGAGAGTGGACGGTAATTGTTGACGTCAGATCTATCCCCCTTTTTATGCAAAGGTATAACAATAGCATATTTCAGTCTATCAGGGAAAATGCCCTGTTCCAGAGAGCTATTACACAGGTGGCTGAGAACTTACTTATCTGTTGAGAACAAGCTTTTAGTATTTTGCTGGAAATGCCATCAATTCCATGTGAGTTTTTGCTTTTAAGCAAGTTTATTATTTTCCTAATTTCAGAGGGAGAAGTGGGTGAGATTTCAATTGTATCAAATTGCATAGGTATGGCCTCTTCCATTAACAGCCTAGCATCTTCTAATGAACACCTGGATCCTACTATATCCACAACATTTAGAAAATGATTATTAAAAATATTTTCAACTTCTGACTTTTTGCTCGTAAAGTTTTCATTCAATTTGATGGTAATACTGTCTTCCTCTGCTCTTGGTTGACCTGTTTCTCTTTTAATAATATTCCAAATTGTTTTAATTTTATTATCAGAGTTGCTGATTTCAGACATGATACACATACTCCTGGATTTTTTAATAACTTATCTTAATATAACACAGTAGTTTTTATAATTTTTGATAGTTTCTGGGTCACTACTCTTTCTTGCTGCCAGATACATTTCCCTTTTCCGGTTACAAGATATTTTTATACCCTTAGTAAGCCATTGTTTGTTACAAGGTTTCTTACGAGTATATTTAACTATTTTCTTGGGGAAGCAGTTTTCAAATGCATTTACAAAAATGTCATGAAATAAATTATATTTTAAATTGGCATCAGGTTCACGGTACACCTCATCCCAGTCTAACTGCTGTAGGCTTTCCCTGAAATTTGCAATTGTTAAATCGTTGACTGAACGTACTACTTTGGAGGACTGTTTAGTATTGCTGAATGGAGCTATGTCATATATTGTAACTAGCTGTGCACCATGATCAGAAAGACCATTCTCAACAGGCTGAGCATTTATCTGGTTAAACTTATCTTGGTCTATAAATAAGTTATCTATCAGTGAGCTGCTATCCTTTACCACCCGAGTAGGAAAATCAATAACGGGTGTCAAATTGAAAGAACCGAGTAATACTTCAAGGTCATTTTTCCTATTACCCTCTTTCAGAGAATCTACATTGAAGTCCCCACAAATAATAATTTGCTTCCCCCTGTCTGACAGATAGCACAACAAGGAGTCCAAATTTTTCAGAAATAGATGAAAATTTCCTGATGGGGACCTATATACAGTTACAATTATAAATGTGCCTTTATATAATTTAAGCTCACAGGCACATGCTTCTATATGTTTCTCTACACAAAACTTTTTTGTTTCTATACTTTTTGCACAATGATAACTTTTGACATATATGGCAACTCCTCCTTTCTCCATATTTTCTCTCATTACATGTGCAGAGAGCTTATAACCACTTACATTTACCTTATCCATATCAGTAACAATGTGATGCTCAGACAGGCATAGTATATCTATTTCATTCTCAGCTTCTAAATCTTCTAAACAAACCAGAAGCTCATCTACTTTATTCTTTAAACTCCCAATATTTTGATGAAATATACTTACATTATTTTTAATTATATTTTTATGAGAACCTTTCCTTATTCTAACATTTTCAGTACTCTCCTGTCTGAGTTTCTCATTGTGCTTAGGCCTAGTTCCTATACCAGTGGTCACATGGTGTTCAGAGAGGCAGATTATGTCAACTGGGTTGGGTGACTTTAATTCATCAATGCAATTACCTAGGACTGAGATACAACTTGGTGGAGATAAAATTTCTGGTGATTGGTGAAAATTTATAATTGGTAGCTGTGATTGGTGATCCAATGTGCTAGAATTGTGCTGTTTAATTTCTTTCCTAAACTGAAGATTTGTTTCAATCCTGACCTCTCGTAGAACTTGACATCTTTCTGTCTTACCTATCCTAAAAAAGGTGCTGCTCCAACACCTGTAACCACTGGTATTTTGCCATTCATGGCAAAAATTTCCTGCTATTACCCCAGCCAGTTTCCCCTTCCCTTTCCTGTTGAGATGTAGGCCGTGCCTGGTATAGTCCCACCTACTGAGATAATCAACAGGAACCACACCAATATAAGCCCCCGCACCCGACCCAAGCAGCCGTTCCAACTCCAAATTAACTCTCCCAACGGAAGAGTTCAAATGAGGCCGGTCATGGCGTCTCAGGACAGATACAAATTCAACATTGGTGTGTCTCGATGCCGACGCAATCTTTACCAGGTCACACTCTATACTGTACCCAGGATCTCTGTCAATGCTGTTCCCTGGCCCTCCCACAATAACCATGGTGTCTTCCCTGGTAAATCCTTTACAGAGTTAACCTAAATCCTCTGTCACCTGATCCAGACTAGCACTTGGTTTGGAAAAATTTGTGACCTGGTATTCTGGTCCTAATTCCTCCTGCAGAAGTTGGCCTACACCTCTGGCATGAGAACTGCCTAACAACAAAACTTTCTTCCTTTTCGATGACTTTCCTACATTCTTTTTCAATTTCCTATTGAAAGTTTGTTGTGTCCTGTCTACATCTACCACTGATGAGCCTGATCCACTTTCCCAACACCCACGCCACTGCAGTCCCCCCAGTGAAAAAAACTACTGCATCCATCACACCAAACCCCGGAACTAACAATTCTACGGCAAGTCAGGCACTTCTCACTCATGGCAAAAATAATACTTTAGCTAGAATGAATCAATTAAATTACCGAAAATCAAAAAAGACGTTACAAGAATTAAGCCTATTCACAAATGTATATAAGCAAGTTTCTGATTTAAAATTCCGCTGTTTTTCTGAGATCTGTATAAAACAACGAAGGTATACGCTATTTATTATATATTTCACTCGATGGAATGAAGAAAAGGACAATTAAACGAGATACTTTAACTTTGATTCTCCAAAAACGTTTCGAGAATTAGGCCTATAAACAAATGTATATAGGCAAGTTTCTGATATAAAGTTACGCTGTTTTTCTGAAATCTGTATTAAAATAATGAAGTTATACGCTATTTACGGTAGTTTACTTATTTGTTACCGAGAAACTAGTTAAATTACCGTGAAATAAGAAACAAACACGTTTACAAAATTTAAGCCTAAGAGCGACTTCGCGAAGTTACGATCTTTTCGTGTTTTCTGAAAAAATACGCAAAGAAAAGTCAAACCTTTAACGGCAAGACTAAACGATACACTAATGCACGTATTTAATTTGTTGTCGGCGTTAAACTAAATTATATTCCTGTCTAAAACACTTAACTTTCTGGAAATGGTTTCTGGCGTCACTTACTCGGCGGCCATCTTGGAAGGAAAGCTTCCTTTTCGTGCTACTGTGAAGAACCACTTCCAAAGACCTCCTCACATAAGCCAAATCTGGTAAAAAGTAGTCGTCACTTAGTATAAACAAACTGTTCAATCCTGTTATTGATCATTTATGTGATTTGATTCCTGTTTGAACTCTGCAAATCTGGAAGTTCTGCCGCACAATTCAGTGTAATGCCTATTTTCATTTTTATTCAAAAACAAATTTAGGCATAGAAAGCCATGTGACGAACTGGCAAGACAGGTATCGTGAATCATATTTCAGTTTTATGAATATTAAAGCTAAAATTGCAGTTTATGTTTGCAATCATTTTATTTACACACCCGCATATTATAAAGGAAAATAATTAAGACAGATGGCAGTACGCTACGAGTTATTTTATGGGACTAATACCCGAGAAATAAATTTTCTGTTTCTTAAAAGAACTACAAGTGAAGACATTGAGCTAGCTAAGACAGCTACCTTCCCTCTAAAATGGAAGATATACATCTACATCATACTCCGTAAGCCACCTAATGGTGTGTGGCGGAGGGTACTTTCGGTATCACTATCTGATTCCTCCAACACTGTTCCACTCGCGTATAGTGCGTGGGAAGAATGATTGTCGGTGAGCCTAAGGCTCTGTATTGGCTCTAATATTTCGAATTTTCTCCTCGTGGTCAATACGCGAGATGTATGTGGGGGGGGGGGGGGGGGGGAAGTAATATGTTATCCGAATTCTCCTGAAAAGTGGTGTCCCGAAATTTCAGTAGTAACTCTCTCCGTGATTAACAACGCCTCTCTTGTAACGTCTACCAGTGGAGTTAGTTTTGCATTTCCGTAATGCTCTCCCGCCAGTTAAACGATTACGTGACGAACGACCTGGTAGAGATGCCAGATAGATGAACAGTACTCAAGAACCTGGCGAACAAGCGCCTTGTAAGCCACTTATTTCGTGGATGAGTTTCATTTCCTTAAGATTCTTCCGACGAATCTGAGTCTGGTGTCTGCTATTCCCACTATTTGTTTTATATGGTCATTTCAGTTAAGGTCGCTCTGGAGAGATACGCCTAGATATTTCACGGCAGACTCTGTCTCCAGCTGTTTGTGATCAATAGTGTAGCTGTGCAATACTGGATTTCTTTTCCTATGTATGCGCAATATGTTGTTCCATTTATTTACGTTCAGGATCAACGGCCAGAGCCTGCGCCATTCATCAATTCTCTGCAGGTCGTTCTGCAAATTCTTACTGTCTTCTGACGTCGCTTCTTTGGTAAAACAACTGCATCATCTGCGAGTAGCCTTAAAGAGCATCCGACGCTTTCTACTAGATTATTTATACACTACTGGCCATTAAAATTGCTACACAAGGAAGATGACGTGCTACAGACACGAAATTTAACCGACAGGAAGAAGATGCTGTGATATGCAAATGATTAGCTTTTCAGAGCATTCACACAAGGTTGGCGCCGGTGGCGACGCCTACAACGTGCTGACATGAGGAAAGTTTCCAACCGATTTCTCATACACAAACAGCAGTTGACCGTCGTTGCCTGGTGAAACGTTGTTGTGATGCCTCGTGTAAGGAGGAGAAATGAGTACCATCACGTTTCCGACTTTGATAACGGTCGGATTGTAGCCTATAGCGATTGCGGTTTATCGTATCGCGACATTCCTGCTCGCGTTGGTCGATATCCAACGACTGTCCGCAGAATATGACCCTCTTCAACTGTCGGCGGTCTCTGTCAGTCAACAGACGAGGTCGGCCTGTATGCTTTTGTGCTGTACGTATCCCTTCACGTTTCCACTTTACTATCACATCGGAAACAGTGGACTTAGGGATGCTTAGGAGTGCGGGAATCTCGCGTACAGACGTATGACACAAGTGACACTCACCTGATCACGTTCGAAGTCCGTGAGTTCCTCGGAACGACCCATTCTGCTGTCTCGCGATGTCTAATGGCTACTGAGGTCGCTGATATGGAGTACCTGGCAGTAGGTGGCAGCACAATGCACCTAATATGAAAAACGTATGTTTTTGGGGGTGTCCGGATACTTTTGATCACATAGTGTAACACAAAGTTTAAATATCATTTCTGTAACACACTTTAACAAACTTGTTTCTTTATTTGCTTATTTTATTTCTAAAATTGAATAGTTTTACCTTAAAGATGTGTTTACATTGTATTTAATCCTCATTAGGGCAAACAGTATTTCTCACGTCATTTTTTGCTGTAGGGCAACATCACCCCAAGGAACATTCACCACAGAAAGAAATAAAGAGCCGAAAGCTTGTGGAAACATCAACATATGTTCATCTAAACGTGAACACCCATCTGAAGATGAACCTGTCGGTTTGAAATCGATAACAGTGCTGTTTGTGTGAACATGTAGCAATATTAACAGGGGCTGGTTTTCTTCTTTGCAAGAATCAACTTGTATGTTGATGATTTTCTCTTTTTCTGGCTTTTCCAATTTTGAAGTCCTGGGGCATTAATGTCATTTATACTACTGAACTCGAATTTCACATAGTTTATTGTAGCGTAGGATGGAACCAACACAGAGGATAGGCTAAGAAAAATTATCAAAAAATTTCAAAAAGCGCCATGAGGGAGTCACCTTATTGTTCTGCTAGGCACTTACCGAATAATTTTGCCTTTACGGTTCCAAATGAGGATATGCAGAAACAGACAAGAAGCGCGGATTAGGAAAGCAAATCGGCCACGTCCTTCACAAAAGAACGATTGTAGCGATTGGGTTAAGTGATTTAGATAAGCTATGGAAAGTTTTAATCTGCATACCTGAACGGGGATTTAAACCGCAACTTCCCCATTGCGAGTCGAATACCTTGCCACTGCCCGAACTCGCTCAGTGTTTTTATTTTCTATTTCAAAAGTAAATTAACGTAGTTCGATAATACCTAAATTGGAAGTCATCTATTTTCAGTGTGCAAAATATGTGAGCACACGTCAAACCTATTGATAAGCTACCAAACAGTATGGGCCATAGATGTGTCCCAGAAGGACGAAAAGAAATCTAGAGTTGCAGTCTTCTTTTAGAAAACTGTCAAAATGGGATGGAAGGATACAGGGATTACTAATTTCGACAGCAGAGGGAGTAGGCCGTTTGTGGCGCATTTTGTTAGTGTGGGCTGCCTACATCAGAGGCAGGTATGCGCTCAGGGGCAAACTTATTGTTCTCCTTTGATTGAAAGGTACGTAACCTATTGTTCTCCTTTGATTGACAGGTACTTAACCTATTGTTCTGCTAATAGGATCCTTCCTTTTGATTGACAGGCACTTATCCTGTTGTCATCCACCCCCCTCCCCATCCCACTCCTCCAAACCCCCGCACCCTAATTGCTACAGGTACACTTTCAGGTCTGAGTTATTGGAATAGCAGCTCTCACTCTTATTAATTTAATTGACTACTTAATTAAATTGATCATTTTATTAACCTCTCACCTACTGGTAAACCCCTCCCCCTTCCCCTCCCCCCTCCCCTCTCTCCCCCCAGAAAATGGCGATAAGTTCAGATTCGATCAGGACGATGCAACACACCACGGCTACTTCCACTAACCTAAGAAAATGGTGGGAGGAAAGAGCACTTGGGCTCCCTCCACTCACCTAAGTAATCCAACCGCCACCTCTTCCTAGAAAATGGAGGTAAGAGGACTCAGCCTGTGGTGGACATAAGTCTTTATTTTGCATTCAGTGTTTATTTAAACAATTTGAAGCAGTACAGCCATCCAGTGTGGTCGGCATGAGGTCCAGAGTCTAAATGACCTAGTACACAGTACAACCAACAGAGGCACTGCTGTCCGTTCCATGACGTAATCCAAGACGGCGGTCTGGGGTGGGGGAAAATTGCGGGAAACAGTGTGGTCGCCAGGAGGTCCGGAGTCCAACTGACCTAGTACACAGTACTGCCTCCAGAGGGCGCAGTCGTCCATTCCGTGATTCTGTGATATAACCCAAGATGGCTGTCTGGAGGGGAAAATGACTCAGCCTGCGCTGGGCTGCTGGAGAGAGGAAGGAGTGTACTATTTTGAAACAATATATTTACGGATGGATTTTAGCTTCAATATTTATCACACTTATAGAAAGCACATACTCTGACATGCTTGGGGTCGCACCACACAGCCTACAGACCTGTAAACTACTCGTAAATTACCGAATTAACGCTCTGCACACACGCAAACAACTCGTAAATTACCGAGATAATTTCAGTACACAGCACACAGACATGCAAACTCCTCCTAAATAATGCAGTACACTGAGGTTCAGACACAAAATCAACTCGTAAACTGTTCCAATAACGCATAGCACAGCCTACAGACCTGCTTGCAAAATAATGCAACAGACACACAAACAATGTGTGCAGGTACAACCCACCACCCCCTGTCCACTGAACCACACAGGAGGCTACCACACACGTTCTCAGAAGTCACAATGCACCAGCAACCCCTGAGAAATGAATTGGCCGTCAGCTGCCAAGCCATGCACAGGTGCCCATTTGGGTCCCTCAAGCATGATGTAGCGACATCCCTTTCATACTTGAACACCTGAGAAATTTCTCTCGATTGTAACTGAATAAAAGTCTTTCCGTACTTGACAATGTGGAGGCCACTCATCTGCCACTGTGTCGGTAGGAATCTCGAGACTTGTAGCTGTAGGATACCGAAAATTCCAGCCATTTTTTTTCTCTTCTGTCAGACAGTGCTTCGAATTCTGTTTGCGTAATTGTTCTGATTTCCCTCATCTGTTCTTAGAGAGTGCTCTCTTTCCAAACAACAAGAATACTTCTATGATTAACGGTATTTATCGAGTGTGGACCGGCTTTTAGCAGTGAGAACGATTAATGTTTCTGAGACATATATTGATAGCAGGACGAACATTTCTTAGAGAGTACTCTCTTTCCAAACAACAAGAATACTTTTATGATTAATGGTATTTATCAAGTGTGGACCAGCTTTTAGCAGTGAGAACGATTAACGTTTCTGAGACCTATATTGATAGCAGGACGAACATTTCACGCAATGTGTCAGCCATGCGGATACGCCTGCACAGCTAGATGCAGCTTTCATGTCCTGTTGGGATCGCTAGGAATAATGCACCCTGTGCTATTCTGTGATGTCAGTATCCACAGGTATTGCGTCAGCAATGGTAAACACAAGTGCTGCCCAGAGACAGGATCACCAGCGTGATCAGGCCTTGGAGTTCTGTGACATCAGTATAACACTCGAAGAACTCTAACTGTATACCCGAAAACAAACCCAGCTTTCACCTGTAGGCGTGAGAGTGATGGCTCGCACTGGCTTGCATCCAGTGGCAGCTTGTAGCAACGTCGATGTGCGGACCCTTGGAATATCTGCACTCTGCAAATAGGTCTTCCCTCCTGTCCGGTCGCATCAGTAATGGTGCCTAAGTGATCACGTATTTCGAGAGGAATTTCGAAAGGGATGTCGCCACCTCATGCTTGAGGGACCCAAATGAGCACCTGTGCATGGCTTGGCCACTGGCGCCTGCATCAATTCTCAGGGGTTGCTGGTGCATTCCGACTTCTGGGAATGTGTGTGATAGCCTCCCGTGTGGTCCACTGGAGAGGGGATGGCGGGTTGTGCCTGTGCATATTGTTTGTATGTCTGTTGCATTATTTTGCAAGCAGGTCTGTAGGCTGTGCTATGCGTTATTTGGACAGTTTACGAGTTGATTTTGTGTCTGGACCTCAGTGTACTGCATTATTTAGGAGGAGTTTGCATGTCTGTATGCTGTGTACTGAAATTAACTCGGTAATTTACGAGTTGTTTGCATGTGTGCAAGAGCGTTATTTCGGTAATTTACGAGTAGTTTACAGGTCTGTAGGCTGTGTGACGTGACCACAGTCTTTTCAGAGCACGCATTTTGTGTCTGTGTGATAAATATACTATCAAAAATCCATCCCTAAATAAATTGTTCCAAAATAATGTACACTCCTTCACCTTTCCAGAAGCCCAACGCAGGGCCGGGCGCTGTGGCCCAGTGGTTCTAGGTGCTTCAGTCCGGAAGAATGCAGTTGCTATGGTCGCAGGTTCGAATCCTGCCTCGGGGGTGGATCTGTGTGATGTCCTTAGGTTAGTTAGGTTTAAGTAGTTCTAAGTCTAGGGGACTAGTGACCTCAGATGTTAAGGCCCATAGTGCTTGGAGCCATTTTTGAACCAGCACAGGCTGAGTAATTTTCCCCTCCAGACAGCCATCTTGGGTTATGTCACAGAACAGACCACAGCACCCTCTGGTGGCAATACTGTGTACTAGGTCAGTTGGACTCCAGGCAGACCCCATGGCGACCACACTGTTGGAATACATCACGGAATGGATGACAGCATCCTCTGGTGGCAGTACTGTGTACTAGGTTAGTTGGACTCTGGATCTCATGTGACCACACTGTTTCCTGCAATTTCCCCTCCACCGCAGACCGCCATCTTGGATTATGTTACGGAATGGGTGACAGTGCCCTCTGATGGTGGTACTGTGTACTAGGTCAGTTGGACTCCAGACCGTGTGGTGAACATACTGGATCACTGTACTGCCTCACATCGTTTAAATAAACACTGAATGCAAAATAAAAACTTATGTCCAGCACAGGCCGAGTGTTCCTACTGCCATTTCCTAGGAAGATGTTGAGGTCAAATGACTTTGATTAGTGGAAGTAGCCCAAGTGCCCTTTTTTCTCGCCATTTTCTTAGGTTAGTAGAGGTAGCCATGGCGTGTTGCATTGTCCTGATCGAATTTGAACTTATCGCTGGGGGAGAGAGGGGAGGGGGGGAGGGGAGGGGTTTACCAGAAGGTGAGAGGTTAATTAACTGATCAATTTAATTAAGTAGTCAATTGAATTAATAAGAGAGCAGCTATTCCAATAACTCAGATCTGAAAGTGTACCTGTAGCAGCAAGGGGGTGGGGGTGGGGGGTTACATCAGGATAAATGCCTGTCAATCAAAAGGAAGGATTCTTTTAGCAGAACAATAGGTTAAGTACCTGTCAGTCAAAGGAGAACAATAGGTGCTTACCTGCCTCTGATGTAGGCAACCTGCACTAACAAAATGCACCACAAACGGCCTACTCCATCTACTTCCGACCAATTAAATAGTTATCTTCAGATCACATAATAGACAGCAGTGATTATTAAAGCTAGACACTTTTTCACGATAATGTTTATTCCAACTGAAAAATTGTATTTACAATATACTGTATATACATCTACATACATACTCCACAATCCACCATACGGTGCATAGCAAAGGGTATGAGGTAGCACAACTAGCATCTTCTCTCACTATTCCACTCAGGACAAGGGAAAAATGACAGCCTATATGCCTCTGCATGAGCCCTAATCTCTCTTATCTTATGTGTGTGGTCTTTCTGCGAAATATAAGTTGGCGGCAGTAAAATTGTACTGCAGTCAGCCTCAGATGCTTGTTCTCTAAATTTCCTCAGTAGGGATTCACGAAAAGAACGCCTCCTTTCCTCCAGAGACTCCCACCCGAGTTCCTGAAGCATTTCTGTAACACTCACATGATGATCAAACCTACCAGTAACAAATCTAGCTGCCCGCCTCTGAATTGCTTCTATGTCCTTCCTCAATCCGACCTGATAGGGATCCCAAACGCTCGAGCAGTACTCAAGAATAGGTCTTATTAATGTTTTATAAGTGGTCTCCTTTACAGATGAACCACATCTTCCCAAAATTCTACCAGTGAACTGAAGACGACTATCTGTCTTCCCCACAACTGCCATTACATGCTTGTCCCACTTCATATCGCTCTGCAATGTTACGCCCAAATATTTAATCGACGTGACTGTGTCAAGCGCTACACTACTAATGGAGTATTCAAGCATTACGGGATTCTTTTTCCTATTCATCTGCATTAATTTACATTTATCTATATTTAGAGTTAGCTGCCATTCATTACACCAATCACAAATCCTCCTACAGTCACTCAACGACGACACCTTCCCGTACACCACAGCATCACCAGCAAACAGCCGCACATTGCTATCCACCTTATCCTAAAGATCATTTGTGTATATAGAAAACAACAGCGGACCTACCACGCTTCCCTGGGGCACTCCAGATGATACCCTCACCCCCGATGAACACTCACCATCGAGGACAACGTACTGGGTTATATTACTTAAGAAGTCTTCGAGCCACTCACATATTTGGGAACCAATCCTATATGCTCATACCTTAGTTGGGAGTCTGCAGTGGGCCACCGAGTCAAACGCTTTCTGGAAGTCAAGGAATATGGCATCCTGATACCCTTCATCCATGGTTCGCAAGATAGCACGTGAAAAAAGGGTGAATTGCGTTTCGCAGCAGCGATGCTTTCTAAAGCCGTGCAGATGCATCGACAGCAACTTCTCTGTCTCAAGGAAATTCATTGCATTCAAACTGAGAGTATGTTCGAGAATCCTGCAACAAACCGATGTTAAGGATATTGGTCTGCAATTTTGAGGATCCGTCCTTCTACCCTTCTTATATACAGGCGTCACCTGCGCTTTTTTCCAGTCGCTCGGGACTTTACGTTGGGCAAGAGATTCGCGATAAATGCAAGAGTACACTCTGTAAAACTGAATTGGAATCCGATAAGGACCTGGCGATTTATTTATTTTCAACCCATTCAGCTGCTTCACAACCCTAGGGATGTCTATCACTATGTCCTCCATACGGGAATCTGTACGAGACTCAAACGGCGATATGTTTGTACGATCCTCCTTCGTGAAAGATTTCTCAAATGCTAAATTTAAAATTTCAGCTTTCGTTTTGGTGTCTTCCATCGCCAGGCCAGACTGATCAGTGAGTGACTGGATGGAAGCCTTCGACCCGCTTACCGATTTTACGTAAGACCAGAATTTCCTTGGGTTTTCAGCAAGATCTTTTGCTGAGGTATGGCGGTGGTAGTGGTTGTATGCTTCGCGCATCGCTCTTTTTACAGCAGCACGAATCTCTACTAATTTTTGCCTGTCCTCATTCTCCCGATATTTCTTGTACCGCGAGTGCAACTGTCTTTGCTACGCTGTGGACAGTTTCACTGCACGTATAACTGATACTTGATATTGAAATAATGAAGCAACATAAGAAGCCATCTTGTCTGTCGACTTTATCGGAAGAAGCTATCCAGCTGACAGAAATAAGCAGACCTATATTGCCTCATTATATCACGGTGATATAATGTTATACTGCGCAATAAAATGTTGCATGGCGTACACATATTTTAACTACAAATTTTGAGTTTGGAATTGTCAACATAACTGTGAAAACGTCCCGCTTTAATAATCGATGTAGACACTGCTTTTAATTGTGTGATCTGAAGGTGACCATTTAACTGGTCGAAACTACTAAGTAGTAGTTGTATCCATCCATGCGATGTTGGAAAATCAGAAAAAGTTTCCCAAAAAAAGATAGTAACACTGTACTTAAGGATCGCCTGCTACAACAATTACGTCAGGTAAATACACACGGCGGCTCATAAAAAACCAGCCCCGAGTACTAGAGAGTTTATTGTCGCCCGCCAATCGTCATCTACCGCTTCGAAACTGTTGCGGCTACATGTGTTATTGTCAGTACGGAAGCCGTTGCAACTTAGTTAAGACGTGTGAAGCAAATATCTCAGTGACATGTACGCTTTTCAAGAAAGAATGGCAATAGTGGGGGTGTAAGTGTCTGTCGGTTCATTTACGGAAATGCGGGATATTTACACACAAGTTACCTGGTGTTTCCAAAAGCAGTATACAGGATTTGGTGACAAAGTGAGGTACTCGAGGGTCAGTTGCAAACGCAAAAAAGAATCGAGCCCTTCCCTTCATACACCTGCTGTGATTGCAGATATTCGAGCACGAATGATCCAGAGTCGAAAGAAGTCGAAACACAATTAGTCGCTACAAATAACGTTTCGCGTAGTCTTCTCAACTTGTTTTACGCCATATAGAGGTGACATGTGTCCAAGACCTGGCTATTTCAATCCAGTGAATGTAATGTTGGATCCCTTTTTGTATTTCATGAGTGATAAAGCCTGGTTCCAACTGACAGGACATGTGAACTTCAGTAACACGAGATATGGTCAACAAACAATCCCTCTGTGATTAGTGAGGAAACTCCTCAGGGTGAAGAAATTGAATGTGGTGTACCTTGTCAGCAAGGCGGATTGTGGGTCCTATATTTTCTGGAACAACAGTAAATACTGCTGTGTATATACGAATCTTTCAGAAATTTTACGAAAAATTGACCCCCATGAACGTACGTGTGCTGTCTTTGAACAGATGGTGCGACCCGTCACACTTCACGCGGGTCAATCTCACAAACTGATGAAAGATTCAGAGAAGAGATGACTGTCAACACAGGATTGTGGCCACTACGTTCGCGCAACCTAATGGCTTTTGACTTTTATCTATGGGGAAATCTAAAGAGGAAACTATACGCAAATGAACCAATGATGTTAGAAGAACTCAAGGATAATACTCGTTATAAAATTTTGAGAATTGATGAGGCAGAGTTGCGTAAAGTGTATATTAACATGTTAGGACGCTCTCAAAAGTACGCCGAAACACACGGAGGTAATTTTCAGCACCTGTAATGTAATGTCAAACAGTGATTTGAGAAGATGCATGCCCTCCCCGCCTTTTATTTAAAATAGACTTTTGACGTACTTCCTTTTAATCTGTGCTCCTTAGGAATGGATTTGTAGTTTTTTCTAAAATACAAAACTCTGTACTTTTGTAATAGTTTGTGCTTGAATGTGGATGGGACACTGACAAACTCAGATCTAAGGTAGTTCTACAGATAACAGACCGCTCCGCTCCCACTACTTTGGAACGGTACATGTCTAATGCTGTGTGCTATGTGGAGCACAAGCTAACAAGGCGATTCAAAATTAACCCCGAAATCCAATAAGCGCGAAAATTTGCGCTAACAGAAGCAAAAACGTTCCAGTAAACACGACTTCGGAAGCAAACTATTTGTGCGATAACTGTGAATGTGTGGTTACAAGAAGACACAGAATTCGTAGTCAGTATAATAGTATTTTAAATGTAAACTTTTAGTTTAAGTCCCTCTCTAACATGTTCTGAGGCATCAAGGGATCGCCAATTTAGTACTGGAGGGCAGCGTGGAGGGTAAAAATCGTAGAGGGAGACCAAGAGATGAGTACACTAAGCAGATTCAGAAGGATGTAGGCTGCAGTACGTACTGGGAGATGAAAAAGCTTGCTCAGGATAGAGCAGCATGGAGAGCTGCATCAAACCAGTCTCTGGACTGAAGACCACAACAACAGTCACATTAACGTGACTACTGAATACGATAGACGTCAGTGAGCAATAATCAGTCGCATACGGTAGGTGCCACCACTAACAGTCGAGGTACAGAAAGCACGACGGTGGGCGCAGAAAACAGTGCAGTCGTTGTCGTAACGTGGAAACGGACCGGTTTATCTGACGTCCAAGGGTGGTGGCATTTCCGAAATGGCTTAGTCTGTAAACTGTTTTCATGCCACAGTGTTTGAAGTATTCCGTGCGTGGCAATAAGGTGCTCTCCAAAACCGGCGACGAGGCAACTGAGGTGCACCGTGCGAGTCATAGATGACCGGGCTGACGACGGCTGTGGAGATGTGTACGAGCGAACAGACGTGCAACGGATGAGCAACGAACCGCCCAGATAAACCAAGGGCTACCAAGACTGTCTCCTCGACGTCGGTTCAGCGAACATTGCTGCTCAAGGCGCCTGGTTCACGCGCCCATGTTGACTGCTGTTCATCGGCGACCAAAGCGGGAATCTGCGCGCCAGTACCGTAACTGGAAGTCCACTGAGTGGCGACAGATAGCCTTTTCACATGAATCATGTGACAGATCGCAGTTGGCGTGTACGATGGGAAACGTCTGAATGCAAACGCCCTGCAACAATCGTCGGAGCAGTATGGTCTGGGGAATGTTTTCATGACATCCCTGGGTGATCTCGTCTCTCTAGAAGGCACAATGGATCATCACATGTACGCATCTATCCTTTAGGACCGTGTCCACCCCTATATGCAGTTTGTTTTTCCTCGGCACGATGGTATCTACCAACAGGCAGTAGGGGAATGCAAAGTGTCACACAGCTCGAAGTGTACGCGTATGGTTCGAAGAGCACAGGATGAGTTTACTCTACTCCCATGGCCACGGTCCACATACCTGTCGGTAGCTTCCAGAGCGTCATTCGTTCTCTTCATGTATGTATCGCGGGTTTCTGGTAAACCAACGCAACTACGAGATTTGCTCAAAACTTTGTAAAGCACCACAGTTAGGTTTGGAATTAAAAGCAGTGCCTTCAGTGCAGTCCGCTGTTTTTTTGAAAATGTGAACCTTTTGGCAACCCTCACAGTAAAGGCCCTGCCTCACTGGGACCCCGAGTTCTTCAGCCGCCGAGACGGCTTTCCGTGAGGACCGCTGATATTTTTAAAAATATCGAGACAGCGATATAAGGATATTTATAGAAATATGATATTCGGCTCGCGATATATCGAAGATATATAGATATATCGATATAGGAACGGAAATATATCTACGTACCTGCCTATAAAACTATTGGCTGCATATTATAAAAATACTGACGGTTTTAGTTAGAGCTGTAGATTTAAGTATTGATTCATTATTAGATATTCTGTACAACCACAAGCTAGCAGCCTGTGTATCCCCCTTTGAATGAGAATTGATAGGAAAACGGTACATGTTCACGCTTGGCGATAGTCAGTTTGCTAGCAGTGGTAGCTGCATGCAAGCGGTACAATAAAAGGTGTCCGATGGGTCCATTGTCCGGTTTCTTCACATATCGGATGTTTACGCTACACGTCATGTCGGTTTCCCCGTTTTTTCATTTCTGCCGATACCAGAGGTCTAACTGCTGCAGTTTCAAAATTGCGTGGTGAAACTAAACGTTGCAGTTTCTTCTGGTAGCGGCGAGCGCCGATTACTTCAGCATTTACCTCCCATGTCTGCGGCCACCGTAAAGACCAATCTTGTCATTTAGATTTTTGTTCATCATTTTCAGCAACTGTTTTTAAGAATGCCAATGTGAGGAAATAGCACGCTAGTTGTGTCAAAATTGTTTTTTAACGCAACTCGTGTGCTGTTTCCTCGCGTCGGAAATCTTGTTATTCCATTCATGCCCCCCCCCCCTCCCCCAGTGCAATCGGACTTCTTCTTTTGTACCACATATGGTTGCTTCATACAGTCAAAAATAAAGATTGGACGTGATGGAAGCTCAAAATGTGGTAAGACTGTTTCACACAGGGAAAGTAAAATTGTGTTCTACCGAAATTTAAAAAGAACAAATTCAAATGTTTATCGAGAAAAAATATAGTATAAAATAAAAATATCGGCATTCGATTTGCCATTTTGCTATCGGTATAGTAGGGGGAATGTATGGTCCGCAAATATCGATATTTTTTGGAAAAAATATTGATATATCGATATTTTATCAATATCTTTAGTTCCCGCGTGTGGTACACTCAGCCTCCAGGGCACACTGTCCTACCGTTTAGACGCCATGTTGAGACAGTTTAACGGAGTGTTGCAGGCACCAGAAGGATAGATCAAGATTGTCAGTTAGAGAAACAGTTAATCTTGTCACTGGTTACCTGCAACAGTCAGACCATCCCGAATTACTAGGGCAATCGGATCTGAACCACCAGTGCTTCTACGCCGCCGCTTACGTATCTGTCACATCCTATTTCCATGTGCCATCAGTAGACATTACCTCTCTCCAGAATGAATTTTTCGCTTTGCAGCGGAGTGTGGGCTGATATGAAACTTCCTAGCTGATTAAAATTGTGTGCCGGACTGAGACTCGAACTCGGGACCTATGCCTGGCGGAAGTAAATCCGTGAGGAGAGGTCGTGAATCGTGCTTGGGTAGCTCAGACGGTAGAGCACATACCCGCAAAAGGTAAAGGTCCCGTGTTTGAGTCTCGGTCCGGCACACAGTTTTGATCTACCAGGAAGCTTCAAGGGTAACTAAGCTGATACATTGTTGAAGATACGAAGTTGGGTTTAAAAGTTCCCCTGGGGTAAGTGAAGAAGAGATGAACAGTGTCAAATTTTAGTGGTAGTTTTCATTCCGTTTTACTGAAACGGTTTCATGATCTCCATAAATTAAAAGTCATTTGAATCTAGTTCATAAATACTTATGTAGTCATTTATTTCTGTAGAAGGTAATTATTTCATGTAGAAAATTACGCCACCTGCCACGTATGTACAAATCACATCATTGTACATGAACCTGGTTACAATTCATGGCCTGTGAAAAGTAACAGATATAGTATATCACAGATACGAAGAGTTACTATTCACATTCATATATTTTTACTTCAGTTTCCCAACTAAACCTGTCTCTAGCCAACTCTGTAAAGGGTCTGTAGCCACTTTCGCGTCCATATGGAACGGGAGATAATTGAACTCACCAAAATATCAGCACATTCAACTATGAGTGGACACAATCGATCGTTTTGGTGTTGTTAAATCATTACTGTGGACTGCACTCTTTTATCACCTACAGTCACTGTAGTGCGGATATCATATTTCCTTTTTATTTAGTGCTACTAAGTAGCTTTCAGTTTAGTTTTTGGTTCGTGTTTCTGGATAGTGCGTTTATTTCATACTGAATTTTGTGCTTTGATCAAAATGCAGAAACAGTCAGTTGTATGGGAACAGCAAAGATCATATGACGCGATAAAAAGTGATCCGCAAGATAAATTCAGTGCTAAATAGAGTTCTACATACATGGTTCATATTGTGAAACGATGTTAATGACAGAAGTTTAAAATTAACAAAGATGACAAGTACCTATCGCGAAAGCATACTTTGGACAAATGGAAGTATGCTTCTAAAGTGTAAGTGAATACGCCACAAAAAGTTAATAGATGTTGTTCCAGTATGCATTTACCGATAGAGAATTATCGGTGCTGGGTGGAAACCGGCAGGAAGAAAGACTGTTGCCCTCTCTTTCTCTGTTACTAATTGGGTAAAATGGTTACAAGGTCACGCAACCCAGTTGCAGATTCTAGGGGCAACAAAATATGTATTTCAGCATTTCATATAATTATTGATCAAATATAAAAATTTAAGATGCTGTAGTAAATCACTCATTTAGCTGGTATAAATTTTATGTTAAAGTTTTAACAGAATAAGTCATGTATTAAGGCTAGAAACTATCTATGGGCTATTCAAATCAGACGAAAAATGAGAAAACAGACCTCATATTTTTTACAGTCACTAATGATTTCCACATGTGTGTATTACCGCAGAAAACAACTTTCATTAAGTTGCCTCTTAATCGATTACTATCTTTTGAGTTAAACTTCGGTAAAGTTTTACGAACGCGACAAATTATCTGATGTGTAACTCGAGAACCTTATATCGGAATTCAGTGAACTGAATGTGTGTTGTTCTTGGAAATAAAAACCACAATTATAACAATAATCAACAGAATTGTTGAAACACTTTTATTCATGTATAGAACATAATAACAATTTTCATAAAAATTAAATTTACATAGGTTTGAACCTCTTTTTATTACACATTGGTTTAAGTTTTAAGTTTTATGGAGTTACTTGCCTGAAACGTGGAAAAAAATAATTAAATTATAAATATTTAAGTTAACGGTGCACTTAGGTTTCGATGGGCTGCCATGAAACATAAACAGCAGGCGATCGACTACAGCGACGTCATGGTTCATAGGGTGTTGCCGCTGTTTCTATTTGATTTTTATTTTTCTGTAACTCTCCATAGCAAATACCATAAAAAATTTTACTAACATTGTTTTTAAATTAAATGCTAAACAAGATGGCATAATATTATTCCGTATAAAATTATGATTTCCACAGAAAATGTGAAACATGCTGAAAATTGCATTAAATTATAGTTATAAAAATACCCCATGAATATCATATCAAATTATATAATATTGCCTTCACTTTGAATTTTATTTGAGAATTTTATTATGAATAGTTTCTAAGTTACGAGTGTCAAAATTACGTAATTTTATATCCTCCCCCCCCCCCCCCCCCAAAAAAAGTACACCCTTTTAGAGTTCATTCAAGATTTATTGTTGCAACAGTGCATATGGAACACATGAAATGATTACACTTACAGATCAATAGCACAAGCGGTTCCGAGGTACCAGGTATCGACCCATGATGGAACACCCATATTAGTACTTGGTGTAGCCTCCAAGGGCGGCAATGAGGCCTGACTCTGGCATTCAGTCGATCGTACAGATGGCGAATGCTGCCCTGGAATACGTTATGCCACGCCTGCTCCTCCTGTTCACGTAGCTGTGTAAGAGTTGTTGCTTGACGAGTTGCAGAACCACTTCTCGTCCATCATATGCTACACGCGCTCGATTGGAGACAAGTCTGGGGACTGTGATGGCCAGGGAAGTTGTTGCACGTCTTGCAGAGCACCTTGAGTTTCACGGGCAGTGTGTGGGCGAGTATTATCCTGTTGAAACAATACATCACCTTCCTGTTGCAAGAACGGTAAAAGAATAGGTATAACAACATTTTGCACCTACCGAGCGCTGGTTAGCGTCCCCTCTAGGAACACCAAAGGTGAACGAGGGTTGTAGCTTATCGCACCCCCGACCACAAGGTCTTTGGTGGGGCATGTGTGTCTTGGACGAACGTACTCTACGAGACAGCGCTCACCAAATCTATGTCCTAAGCACAGACAACCATGCGTGCAGGCAGAATCTGCTTTAATCGCTGAAGACCACGGCTCGTCATTCCATCTTCCAAGTGATCCTCTGACGGCACCGGTCGAGCCGTGGACGTCGATGTGGCGCGAGTGGAAGAAGGGCTGGGGGTGTGCATGCCCGTAGTTCCACAGCTAATGACTGGTTTGCAACAGTTCCTGTTGACATGTCTGGGCTCACAAGCTCTCTTATCTGTGCTGTGTACTCTTGTGCTCTGCTCAGCGTTACAGTCTGATGTTAGGTACGCCACAGTTCGCCGCCTGTCCTGTTTTACCGGTCTGCCCAGCCTAAGACGTCCAACATTTGTAGTGAGGGGTGGGTGCCAAACCCGACGACGTCTGAAGGAGGTTTCACTTTGGTTTCGCCACGTGTTGAAGACGCTCACCATAGCAGTCTTCGAACACCCGACAAGCCGTGCAGTTTCCGAAATGCCGAGCTTCCGGGCCATCACAATATGCCCTCGGTCAAACAGACAGATCACGCGCCTTCCCCATTCTGCACACGGGCAACTCGCTCACTGATACTACCTGCACCTGTGTGTGTCTGACCAACAATTATTCCTCGCCAGGTGACACTGCTATCGCCTAGACGGATTTATATCGATAGTTCAAAAATGGTTCAAATGGCTCTGAGCACTATGGGACTCAACTGCTGAGGTCATTAGTCCCCTAGAACTTAGAACTAGTTAAACCTAACTAACCTAAGGACATCACAACATCCATGCCCGAGGCAGGATTCGAACCTGCGACCGTAGCGGTCTTGCGGTTCCAGACTGCAGCGCCTTTAACCGCACGGCCACTTCGGCCGGCTATATCGATAGTAGGTCGGTGGTCATATGTTCTGACTGCTCAGTGTAGAAATGGCGGTAGTATCGCGTTCACAAGCTATGAAAGTACAGTTCATTGGCGGAACTGCCATTTTTATTTAGGTGACGCATGTGAAAGAGTTTTCGATGTGATTATGGTCGCACGGAATTGTTGTTGGAGCTAGACGCATGGGACATTCCATTTCGGAAATCGTTAAGGAATCCAATATTCCGAGATCCACAGTGTCAAAAGTGCGCGAGAATAGCACATTTCAGGCGTGACCGCTCATCCTGGGCAGTGCAATGGTCGACGGGCTTCACTTAACGTACTGAGAGCAGTGGTGTCAGTGCTAACAGATGAGCAAAAGTGCATCAAATAACAGCAGAAATCAAAGTGGAACGTACGGCAAGAATATCTTTTAGAACAGTGGTGCGAAATTTGGCGTTAATGGGTCATGGCAATAGACGACCTAGGGGAGTGCTTTTGCTAACAGCGTGACATCACCTGCAGCACCTCTCCTAGGCTCGTGACCATATCTGTTGCACCCTAGACAGCTGGAAAACTGTAGTTTGGTCAGATGGGGTCCGATTTCAGTTGGTAAGAGCTGATGGTAGGGTTTGAGTACGGCGCAGACCCCATAAAGTCATGGAAAGTTGTCAGTAACGCAGTGTGCAAGATGGTGGTAGCTCTATAATGGTGTGCGCTGCGTTATATGGAATACATTGGGTCCTCTGGTCCAGCTGAACCGATCATTAAGCATTTTCACCCATTCATGTACCTTACGTTCCCAAACTACGATGTCTTGTCAGCGGGGCAGAATCGTTCGTAATTTGTTTAAAGAACATTGTCGACAATTCGAGCGAATGATTTGGCCATCCTTATCCTCCGATATGAATCCCATCAAACAGTGATCGGACATAATACACTACTGGCCATTAAAACTGCTACACCACGAAGATGACGTGCTACAGACGCGAAATTTAAGCGACAGGAACAAGATACTGTGATATGTAAATGATTAGCTTTTCAGAGCATTCACACAAAGTTGGCGCCGATGGCGACACCTATAACGTGCTGATGTGAGAAAAGTTTCCAACCGATTTCTCATACACAAACAGTAGTTGACCGGCGTTGCCTGGTGAAACGTTGTTGTGATGCCTCGTGTAAGGAGGAGAAATACGTACCATCACGTTTCCGACTTTGATAAAGGTCGGATTGTAGCCTATCGCGATTTCGGTTTATCGTATCGCGACATTGCTGCTCGCGTTGGTAATACGGAACGCCGCGCTGCATCCCAATGGTCTCGTATCACTAGCAGTCGAGATGACAGGCATCTTATCCGCATGGCTGTAACGGATCGTGCAGCCACGTCTCGATCCCTGAGTCAACAGTTGGGGACGTTTGCAAGACAACAACCATCTGCACGAACAGTTCGACGACGTTTGCAGCAGCGTGGACTGTCAGCTCGGAGACCATGGCTGCGGTTACCCTTGACGCTGCATCGCAGACAGGAGCGCCTGCGATGGTGTACTCGACGACGAACCTGGGTGTACGAATGTCAAAACGTAATTTTTTCGGATGAATCCAGGTTCTGTTTACAGCATCATGATGGCAGCATCCGTGTTCGGCGTCATCGCGGTGAACGCTCATTGGAAGCGTGTATTCGTCATCGCCATACTGGGGTATCACCCGGCGTGATGGTCTGGGGTGCCATTGGCTACACGTCTCGGTCACCTCTTGTTCGCATTGACGGCACTTTGAACAGTGTACGTTACATTTCAGATGTGTTACGACCCGTGGCTCTACCCTTAATTCGATCCCTGCGAAACCCTACATTTCAGCAGGATAATGCACGACCGCATGTTGCATGTCCTGTACGGGTCTTTCTGGATACAGAAAATGTTCGACTGCTGCCCTGACCAGCACATTCTCCAGATCTCTTACCAATTGAAAACGTCTGGTCAATGGTGGCCGAGCAACTGGCTCGTCACAGTACCCCAGTCACTACTCTTGAGGAACTGTGGTATCGTGCTGAAGCGGCATGGGCAGCTGTACCTGTACACGCCATCCAAGCTGTGTTTGACTCAATGCCCAGGCGTATCAAGGGCGTTATTACGGCCAGAGGTGGTTGTTCTGGGTTCTGATTTCTCAGGATCAAAATCACATGAAAATGTAATCAGATGTCAGTTCTAGTATAATATATTTTTCCAATGAATACCCGTTTATCATCTGCATTTCGTCTTGGGGTAGCAATTTTAATGGCCAGTAGTGTAGATGGACCAGCAGCACTTTGATGGTTATGGAAGGCTGTAGAGGGAACATGGCTTTCTGCAAGGAAGTTTTAACGTCTCGTTGAGTCCCTGCCACGTCGAGTTACACGCGATATTAGAAGGTATCCCACGACTTCGTCAGCTTTGTGTAAAACGTAAGGGTTTAAGAATGGGGGAGGGGTTACTGGTCAGTACCTGATGCAGTGTTGGGACACACGCGGCGCGTCGCTGTGTGTTGCAGAGGGCGCGCGCGCGTGGCTGCGGCAGACGCCGTACGGGCTGTGCGCGGAGCTGGGCGGCGTGCCGCTGGGTGGGCAGCGCCGGCTGCTGGTGCGCCTGCCTCCCCCCGGACCCGCGGGCGGCTCCTTCTGCACTGTGGCGCCGCGACACCCGGACGCCCGCCTGCTGCCGCCCACTCGCGGGAAGCTCTCTCCGGACGGCACCGTACTCGAGGTGAGCGCCGTTCTGCTTTCGGGTCCAGCCACGCAGCTGAGGTACAGTACTGCCAACACACGTACAAATAACGGTCCACTCCTTGGCGCTCAGATTTCTTTATCGGCGAAAGGGACCACCACAGTGTCAGCAGACTTGCAGGGCGGGTTCTAACCGCGATGACCATTTCATCCCGAGGTCATTTCTAGGGAATTCTGGTGTATATGTTATATACTGAGGCAAGAGGCTGAGGTCATTCCCCACTCCCCCCACACCAGGGAACCCTTGCCCTACAGGCGAGCTGGCCAATCACGCTGTGAGCGAGGGCACCAAGGTGGTGACCTTGTACAAGAGCTCCAAGTAAGGTGACAGCTCTAGAACCTCTCATTTGCCGTATCCCAGCACGGGGAGGAGAGGAGAGGCGACGCGAGCGAGAACTACACTCGTGCTCATAAATTAAGGATAATGCTAATACATCGTGAAAAAACGCTCTCGTGGGTAGTTTGCGGGTTTAATTCACCTCGGGGTATGACCTTGCGGTGCATTTGACCTGCGGTCGTCGCACGGTGGCGCCGGCAGCAGTCCACATACGCAGACGTGTGTTGGTGCATGTCAGAGTACGGTGCAGCGAGTAAGTGTGCAGGCGTTTTCAGACGAGCTAATGGTGACTGTGTGTCGAAAATGGCTCAAAGAACACATATTGATGACACTATGAGGGGTAGAATACTAGGGCGACTGGAGGCTGCTCAAACACAGCAGCACGGGCCCTCCGTGTGCCACAAAATGTGATCTCAAGATAATGGCAACGATTCCAGCAGACAGGAAGTGTCCAGGCGCTACAGTACAGGAAGTTCACAGTGTACAACACCACAAGAAGACAGATATCTCACCATCAGTGCCCGCAGACGGCCACGGGGTACTGCAGGTAGCCTTGCTCGGGACCGTATCGCAGCCACTAGAACAGTTGTCTCCAGACACACGGTCTACAGACTACTGAACAGACATGGTTTATTCGCCCGGAGACCCGTAAGGTGCATTCCACTGACTCCTGGTCACGGGAGAGCCCGTAAAGCCTGTTGTCAAGAACACAGTACGTGGTCACTGGAACAGTGGTCCAAGGTTATGTTCACAGGCGAGTCCAGGTATAGTCTGAACAGTGATTCTCGCCGGGTTTTCATCTGGCGTGAACCAGGAACCAGATACCAACCCCTTAATGTCCTTGAAAGGGACCTGTATGGAGGTCGCGGTTTGATGGTGTGGGGGTGGGCTTAAGATTGGTGCACGTACACCCCGTGTGTGTTCTCTATGTGCCCATGCTATTAGCGCCAGTTTTGTGTAGTGACACGTTGTGTGGCACCACATTCGGCAATTATCCTTAATTTATGAGCATGAGTGTATATTCAAGACCACCCCTACTCCGCTCCTGTTAGGGGTGACCATCCTGCTCACGCACCCCTCTTCCAACCCCTGGACCAATAATGATCTCCGACAGGAGTCGCTGTGGCTGAAAACGTGGGATAGTACACGAGACAGCATACGGTCGTGTCGCGTGTTACTTGTTAAGTAGCCTTAGTTTTATTTACTGCAGCGCGTATTACTTATTCAGTAAAGTATTTACATGTGTTTTCTTGAAGTAAATAGCGACGGATGTTTGTACACTCGATTGTTTACGCCATTGTTTTTCTTAACCCCATGATGTCACATATTCTAGTCAGATCCACGAACGATGGCGGTTCGCACAGGTCGAGATAAGAACGGGAACTGCGTTGTTGATGGTTCCAAGCGACAGTTGCTGTATGCTCATGTGACAGTTGCGGTATGCTCATACATGGGCTTTGCGCTTAATGAAAGTGTGTATCCCGCGAATTATTCCTCTCGCTTGCTTATAGGGAATTTTTCGCTCACCACCACCATCAGCCGTGACATCTCGCATCAAGTGGTATAAATATTCACTAAATAACTCGCTACAGTCGCGCATAGAGTACAGAACACCCCTAAACTCAACCGCCATCGTTCGTGGCTCTAAGTATAATAGTGGAGGGGTAATGTAGGCCTCATACTCGGCTTGGAGTTTAGTTGGATGTCATATTTAACAGTGCATACAGGAAACGTTGTGGGATAGTTAAATTATAGTAATTCTCGTTCCTTAACTTACAGTACAACAACATACATTAATTATAATATAGCAATGATGTAGATTTAGTTTGGCGAGAGTTTATTGTTTAAATATCGTATTGTAGCAGGTTAATTGTAATTACATATCTCTTTATTCTGCCTGGAAACGCTGGCTGACCAAAAATTACGCCGCACACGCATAAGCCCTACTAGAAAAAGCAGTTGTTTGTAGGAGGGGAGGATCCGGAGAGAAAGGGGGCAGGGGATGAGGGTGCTTGCTGCCTAAACTGTTGGTAACACTTACGTGCAAACTTGTGCACAGATTTCCCCTGGCGAATGTGACGGTGCCTGCGGCTTATGACCTGTTTGCTGTTATTAACATGAGCTGGATGCCACTCCCTGAATACCTGCTTTAGTATCAGTTTTTTTTTCTCACAGCAACCGGATTGGTTGCGTCAAAAATGGTTACGCATACATTGTTTAAATAATGCCAATTTTCCTACCATTGCTAAGGGTGTGTGGGCTTGCATACTGCCAGCTGCTGTATTTTTGGTTCGATCTCACTCACAATCCAAACACTCTAGGCGGCACTGGTCACCTATCTAGATATGTGTTTTGTATCACAGTACTAGTTATTATGCATAATGTACTTACAATTGTCTTTCACTGACAGTGTTGGAAATTCGTAAAACTGCATTTCTTACGGAATTTTGGTATGACGTCACACACTAGTGTCTTACGTCATACCTTTTGTTAATATTTACCGAGATTTTCTGGAATATGTCGTGGCGTCATTATTTCTACGAATAGGAGAACGCATTCGTTTTGACGCGTAAACTATAATGTCATACACACTAGTAATGTAGTGATAACTCAGCAAAAATTTATTTGTTTTTATAAACCGTGCTCTGGTATTTCTTTAACGTTTAAAGTCTTTGCACGAGCGCGATTGTTATTAAAATATTCACTGGGATAATTTGTTAATATCATATTTAGCACAGAGATGTTGGCATTTTGGGAAAGCTCAGTACAAATTGCAACAAATTAACGCTTAATTATGAGATTACTCACAGGTCTTCTTATTCTGTCTGAGGTGCTGGCTGATCGCTGGTGGCGCCTCAAGTGACGAAATTCGCGTGATTGTAATAAAAAGAAAATTAATTAGTTATTTATAAAAAATACTCACACCCCAGTTCTCTCCCTACAGAGCAAATACTTCGAACGGAGAAACCTGCATAATTGGAATACCAATAAAATTAATTTATTATTATTATTTATAACGAATACCCACACCCTGTTTCCATACCCTGGTTCCTTGCCCTATGGCACACAGACCTAAAATGATGGAACTCGGGTGACTGGAATAACAATAAATTTAAATTGTTATTATTGTTGTTTATAACAAATACTCATCGCCCTGACCCCAAACAACCCTGAACCTGTCCTTATGGTGCACAGACCTTGAATAAAGAGGTCTTTTCAACTGCTGTTGTTGTAAAGGATGAGGAGAGGGAGTGGGATCTTGAAACATATTGCTCCATGGTGAGCGAAGGGTGTGTGGGCAGGACGGTGATTCCTTTGGGGAGGGGAGTGAGGGCTGGCCCAGCCCAATTGTCTCAATGTATAATGTGATATCCCCACAAGTTCTTATCAGTTATCTTGACACAAGATCATTATTGAAGCCACAACCCATCCTGCATAAACTGAGTTGAAGAAAGTCTTGGAATACCGATACGCAAATATAGAGATGGCGGTAGTATCGCCTACACAAGATATAAAATGGCAGTTTATTGGCGGAGCTATCATATGTATTTAGGTGATTCAAGTGAAAAGGTGTCCGATGTGATTATGGCAGCACGACGGGAGGTATCAGACTTTCAAACTCAAGAGCATGCCGAGAATACCAAATTTCAGGCATTAATTCGTACCACGGACAACACAGTGGCCGAAGGCCTTCACTTAACGACCGAAGCAGCGGCGCTTTCGTCGAGTTGTCAATGCTAACAGAGAAACAACACTGCTTGAAATAACTGCAGAAATCAATGTTGGACGTAAGACGAATATATCCTTTAGGTCAGTGCGGCGAAATACGGCGTTAACTGGCTATGGCAGCAGACGATCGACGCGAGTGCCTTTGCTAACAGCTCGACATCGACTGTAGCTTCTCTTCTGGACTTGTGACCATATCGACTGGATCCTAGATGACTGGAAAACCGTGGTCTTGTCAGGTGAGTCCCGATTTCAGTTGGTAACAGCTGATGGTAAGGTTCGATTGTGGCGCAGACCCTACGAAGCCGTACACCCAAGTTGTTAACAAGGCACTGTGCAAGCTGGGTTGGCTCCATAATGGTCTGGGCTGTGTTTCTGTGGAATGAACTGGGTCCTCTTTTCGACTACTTGGAATCCATTTGCAGCCATTCATGGGCTTCATGTTCCCAGACAACGATGGAATTTTTATGGGTGGCAATCTGCTATGTCAATGGGCCACAATTGTTCGCGGTTGTTTGAAGAAGATTCTCGACAGTTCGAGCGAATGATGCTGCCACCCGGATCGCCAAAAATGAATCCCATCAAACATTTATGGGATATACTCGAGAGGTCATTTCGTGCACAAAATCATGCACCAGCAACACTTCCGCAATTATGGACGGCTATAGAGGCAGCATGGCTCAATATTTCTGCAGGGGACTTCCAACGACTTGTTGAGTCGCCTGCACTGCGCCGAGCAAAAGGAGGTCCGACACGATTTTAGGAGGTGCCCTACGGCCTTTGTCACTTCGGTGTATATAATAATGTCCTTCTTGTAGTATATGTTTCTAAGTTTGGATAAAATTATGAGCCAAACATTACGACCAGCTGCTTAACAGTAAGTTAGTTCAATTTGGCAATGCAACGCAGTAGCGGTTCTGTGTGGCTTGTTTTCGACAAATCATTGGTACGTTTTCGGAGTTACGTGGAGCCAGATGTGTACTCACAAGTCACGCAGTTCTCATAAATTAAGAGACAGCGTTTTAATGAGGAGCTGCTTAAATAAAGGAGTGCAATCGTTATGATTGATCTACTACCAATAACGGCTGGAGGGAGGACCGACATACTGATCACATGTGTGAAAGATAGCTCCTTGTATTGCCTCATACGCAGCAATCGACCAGTCGGAACACGCCTAAGGCCCAGTCTCTGAGTGTGTTATTTATGTTTATATTTTCTGCTTTGTGGGCGCGGAGAAGGCGCCCGTTAGCACCCTACATTGTTTCATTGTGTTCAGTTCAAGCGAATTTCGTGCCCAAGACGTCAGCACGAGTTCACTATCATTCTCCTCAACCCAGTTATCATCATGTTGTGTTACGAGTTCTCAGTTCACTAGAGTTCCTATTGTCTATGCAGAAGTGATATTTTGCGCCCTGTGCGTATTACTGTCTCTACTGCCAGTCTTTTGTTCGTTATCCACTATTTTATGAATGACTCAAATATTACAACTCTGTATCGACCCATGAAAGAAATTAGATGTGAGTGAACTTGGACAATGAGATTGCCATCTTGATTATTCAAACATTATATCGAGATCTATTAGCTATAATTGAAGATACCAATAAGTGTGTGCGTTGGCTTATGGTGAGACTTTTCCCTGTATTAGAATGCCTGCATTGCTATTCTAGATTGGAGAATGACCCGTTTTACCTTTCAGAATCAAAATTGTGGGACGATTCATATTGGCAGGTAATGGTGGGGCGATATCGAGAAGCTGTACTCGGTGACGAGTTAAATCATGTTATTCCTGCTAACTATTTCTTACTTTCTTTCCACGCCAAGCATTACCTGCATAATGGAGATATATACCAACAGTCAAAGGATAATGCACTTAACTTAAAGAATAAAGGGATATTGTTTACGGCGTAGCAGGATTACGATCTTTCGTTAAGGACTATTATCTTGTGGTGAAGCTTGTTTAATGTTCACATGCTAGTGTTGTGTTCATCTACAGAAAGTACACTACTGGCCATTAAAATTGCTCCACCAAGATGAAATGTAGATGATAAACGGGTACTCATTGGACAAATATATTGTACTAGAACTGACATGTGATTACATTTTCACGTAATTTGGGTGCATAGGTCCTGAGAAATCAGTACCCAGAACAACCACCTCTGGCCGTAATAACGGCCTTGATACGCCTGGGCATTGAGTCAAACACAGCTTGGATGGCGTGTACAGATACAGTTGCCCATGCAACTTCAACACGATACCACAATTCATCAAGAGTAGTGACTGGCGTATTGTGACGAGCCAGTTGCTCGGCCACCATTGACCAGACGTTTTCAATTGGTGAGAGATCTGGATAATGTGCTGGCCAGGGCAGCATTCGAACATTTTCTGTATCCAGAAAGGCCCGTACAGGACCTGCAACATGCGGTCGTTCATTATCCTGGTGAAATGTAGGGTTTTGCAGGGATAAAAAAAATGGTTCAAATGGTTCTGAGCACAATGGGACTTAACATCTGAGTTCATCAGTCCCATAGAACTTAGAACTACTTAAACCTAACTAACCTCAGGGCATCACACACATCCATGCCCAAGGCAGGATTCGGAACTGCGACCGTAGTGGTCGCGCGGTTCCAGACTGAAGCGCCTAGAACCACTCGGCCACCACGGCTGGCTCGCAGGGATCGAATGAAGGGTAGAGCCACGGGTCGTAACACATCTGAAATGTAACGTACACGTTTCAAAGTGCCGTCAATGCGAACATGAGGTGACCGAGACGTGTAACCAATGGCACCCCATGCCATCACGCCGGATGATACGCCAGTATGGCGATGACGAATACACGCTTCCAATGTGTGTTCACCGCGATGTCGCCAAACACGGATGCGATCATCATGATGCTGTAAACAGAACCTGGATTCATCCGAAAAAAAATGACGTTTTGTCATTCGTGCACCCAGGTTCGTCGTTGAATACACCATCGCAGGCGCTCCTGTCTGTGATGCAGCGTCAAGGGTAACTGCAGCCATGGTCTCCTAGCTGATAGTCCACGCTGCTGCACACGCCGTCGAACTGTTCGTGCAGATGGTTGTTGTCTTGCAAACGTCCCCCATCTGTTGACTCAGGGATCGAGACGTGGCTGCACGATCCGTTACAGCCATGCGGATAAGATGCCTGTCATCTCAACTGCTAGTGATACGAGGCCGTTGGGATCCAGCACGGCGTTCCGTATTACCCTCCTGAACCCACCGATTCCATATTCTGCTAACAATCATTGGATCCCGACCAACGCGAACAGTAATGTCGCGATACGATAAACCGCAATCGCGATAGGCTACAATCCGACCTTTATCAAAGTCGGAAACGTGATGGTACGAGATTTTCCTCCTTACATGAGGAATCACAACAACGTCTGACCAGGCAACGCCGGTCAACTGCTGTTTGTGTATGAGAAATCGGTTGGAAGCTTTGCTCATGTCAGCACGTTGTAGGTGTCGCCACCGGCGCCAACCTTGTGTGAATGCTTTGAAAAGCTAATCATTTGCATATCATAGCATCTTCTTCCTGTTGGTTAAATTTCGCGTCTGTAGCACGTCATTTTCGTGGTGTAGCAATTTTAATGGCCAGTAGTGTAGCTGAAGGATGGTGAAACCGCAAGCAGGTGACCAGGTGTTGAATGTCCACGGCCAATCAGAAGACTAGGAGCTTGGAGGCTTATCTACTCTGTAAAGCAAGATAGGCAACGATTAGTGGCAGATCTGATCACAGAATACGATGCTTGTGTAGGCACAAGTTGGGAGAGACATCAGGCATGCAGAAATGCAGGTAGACCACAATAATGTTCACACGGTACACAGGTGTCAAGGTATATCACTATCAAAAGATCCAACAGAAGCCTACTTCACTGTCAATCATGGCATAACGCAGCCACGCCAGGCCTGCGTCCACGGTGCGGAGCATGTTTCGAGAAGCGCCTCGTCCAAATTATGGCGTATCCGGACTGGTGTAACAAGAGAAGTGATTCATCTGATCAGGCAACACGTGGCCGTTGATCTGCAGTCCAATTTACATGGTCCTGTGTTCACTGCAATTGAAACTGACAATATCCTTGGATCAATGTGGGAACATAAAAGGGCTGTCTGCCACGGAGCCCCAAGTTCAACGATATGCACTGAATAGTGTGCTACGAAATGCTAGTACCTACAGAGCAGAGAAGCCTCAGAGCTCCACATTCTGTGATGAGGCGTGGACGCCCAACCCCTTTCACAATCCTTCAGTCACTTTTCGTAGATGCTCTGAATGAGCCATAAGAATCTGTCCCAAGTCAAAGACGCTTATGTCAATAAGTTTCCACTTTGTGGCCCATATCGTCGTTACATCCCTGTCCCACTTATGTACGGAGTGGGTAAAATAAAACTGAGCCAGCAGATATTTGAAGCACCTTAAGATAGGCAATCCAGTTTACATCATCTCCTCTTGGGGCAGATGATGTAAGTTGAGTTGTCTGTCTTAAGGTGTAGTATTATTTTGCCCACACCGTACTACCCCTTACTGCATCCTGTGGCCGTATCACAACCACGTGGCATTCATTCGCTTGGCAGGCAGTGGTCATAACGTTTTAAGGAACTACTTGGTAGTGCAGTGTGACTCTTATGGACAGGTGCTGGTGCGGCCGACAGCGTACCGCACGATACGCTGGAGCTGCTCCGTGATGCTGCCTCAGCTGTCCCCCACGCCGTTCAGCCTCACCGTGACGGCACACTGCCAGCCCGGCATCTGCAGGGCAAAGGCCAGGCTAGAAGACTGGTGAGACACCTTCTGCATAAAGGCAAAGCACACACAACCGTCACATAAAATCTTCTCGCTGTTCAAACCACATCAAGTCGGAGTTAAATCTCGAGCTTTCACACGTTACCATCATGTTCTTCTTCAGGAGGTTACTGTATGCCGGGAGTGAAGTCTGTTTGCCTTGTAATAGCGTTCAAGCTTCTCATTTGTCGGGTGAAGTCTCTTGAAATTGACAGTGTGGCGTCACCTAGAGGGTGGGATTCACATGTGCAGATGCAGTAAAATGGCAAGCTGTGTGATGGCCCCTTTTCCCACAGGAGCGCCATTGACGTGCGGAATGGTAACGTAGACCACCTCCAACATTACCTATCTCCTCAAGAGTTATGGTTGTTGTTTGTATATATTTGAAGACGCTCCTACTCAAGTGCTCCACTTCAGGTACCACTCAGATTATAACCTCCGCCTCTGTTAAAATTGGTGCTCCATTTGCGAATTATTTTATTATGCAATCCCAGTAAGAAAAACGGATACAAGCAACAGCAAATAAAAGCTGCTTTTACTGATAAATGTAAGTACAAACCCATAGAGCCAACGGAAGAAGACAAACCTACAACGCAGTTGGTTTTACTTCCATTGTGCACAACAATCTTAAACGAGATTGATCCAAGAGGAAAATTAAGGACTGGCTGCTTCCAGTGGAAGATGCCTTGGATTTGAGAGTACTTGAGGTCTACTATGTTGCATGTATGGCGAAAATTATGTTGAGCTGCATTGAACATAGACGTTACATCAAGTACAGAAATTTTGAGTAATCAGCGGTAGTGAAACACAGCCTTACCGAAACGCCCAAGATCATCCTTGAGAAAATGAAGGTCCTCTCCCACGTATTGATAAACTGAGATTTCGTAAAAACAAAAGAAGTAGAAGGAATTCGCATGAGCAGTTTAATAGAGACAGAGGTTATAATCTAAGTGGTTCCTGGAGACGAACACTTGAGACCGAGTGTCTACAAAGAAATGCAACCAAAAATTGTAGATATTCAGAGGAGAAATGAGGCCCGTTCCCATTCCGCCCCTCAGTCGCGGCCTGGTGGCTGGGGGGTAAGTCCGTACTATCCCACTGTCAATTTCCTGCATTTGTGCATGTGAATCCCGCCGTCCAGGTGATGTCACATTGCCAGTGGTAGTTAGAAAACCAAGTGACATCACCCGGCCAATGACAAGCTTGGACACCACTATAAAGGATGCAGACTTCGCTCCCAGCAGACACCTCTTGGCTGAAAAGATGATAATAATCTTTGAAAGCTGTAGTTTTAATCGGGATTTGCCGCATTCTGAATACCAATTATATTTTATACAAGGATACCACCACAGAAAATTACAGTGTCAAACAAAACCATCATCATCAGCCATGTGATTCAAAATGCGTCATTCAAACTTTGCTGTGCGCTATATCAGTAGCTCTTTAGTGAGAGTACAGGGACAGTTTGTATTGCTGTCAAGTTCTTTCCCCTATCCTCATTTGACGGCATCGATGTTAGATTTCTGGAGGGGAAAAATCCAAGATGGTCGATATGAAATTGTAAAATGGCGGAAAAGAGCTGCTCGACCGACACATAAAAT
Source organism: Schistocerca piceifrons (assembly GCF_021461385.2). Lineage (NCBI taxonomy): Eukaryota > Metazoa > Arthropoda > Insecta > Orthoptera > Acrididae > Schistocerca > Schistocerca piceifrons. The sequence goes on from NC_060143.1 coordinate 299,050,462, forward strand.
AGCAGCAGAAATCCAAAATGATTGCAATGAGCTACTTGGTCCTGCAAGAAATTCAAAATATTTCATCTTTTAGTATAGCAGATGTGAGCAGCTTGTCCTATATAGGAGACAGTAGTACAGATTAATTCGAGTAAAATATTCTATATAACATGTGCCCAGTTTTTATTGGTTACAGTGGCATATCTGGCTACAGAGATAAGTTTTCTTTTTGTGTGTTGGTAATCCAGTAGCTACGGGTTTATTTATGGACTGTTGTTTATGTTTTTAAGTTAAAAAGTTGTGAATTTGTGCTTGAATTCACATAATCGAATTTTTGAACAATGTGATTTGGATTTGCTGGTCAATGCCGCGCATTTTTACGACGGGTATTAATTTAGTAAGGTCCAGTTGGTCGCGATGTGGAAACCACAGTGAAAATCCGGAAGCTTTACACGGATGTGTTGGGCAGAGTCTCTGGTATGCCTGTCGATCGCGTCGCGTCGCTCTTCTCAGTTCTGACCTGCTGAGAGATTTCACCGAATTTCATGCAGCTCGCATAATGTGACTGTCATGCAGTTCCCACTTCGTAACAACTCTGAGCAGAACACTGTAGGGTCTATGAAGGCGCTCTTGCAGCGGTTTTCGATGGGAATTGTTGGATCACCCACCATACGGCCCGAACTTGGCTCTCTCTGATGTTCATCTCTGCTCACATGAACCACTAGCTATGAAGGCAACATTTTGACACAGATAATGAACATCAGATCAGCATAGAGAATTGGCAGAAAGCACAGGCGGCTGCCTTCTGTGACGAGAGTATTGTAAAGTTGGTACAGCGCTGCGACAAAAGTCTAACAGGGGGAGGATGTGACACATGCGTCACCGAATTTGATCAAGTTTTGCAAGGACGTTCTATATTGACAATAAAGAAATACATGTTTCGGCTTTTCGCTAGACACTACTTAGTTTTTGGAAAAATCGACGTCAAAGTTGATGTCGGAAAATCGTATTTTCAATGATGGACATCGTAAGATCATCTACAAACAAACGTTTTTTGTGTATGATGGTCTTGTTTTTGACACTTTTATGTTTTTATAATGTAGATTGGGTATCCGTCATTCAATGTGTCCAGTAGAGTGACATCGGCGATCAAGGCATTGGACTCCCAAACTGCTAGTCCATGTCTGAGTCTCGGTGGTGGCTTTTTCCATTCGACATTTTTTGGTGTGTGTGATTATATTCTGATAACGAGAACACCTTCCTTTCCTTTTTTTTAAAGTAAATCATCGGGAGGTGTGATTAACAATCAAATACGTATATATAATATATTGATAGTTATGTTCGTCGTGATACATGTCGCGCCAGATATGATTTTCGTAGATGGTGATGCTCACCGGCCTGCTCCGTGTAAATGGTACTAAGAAAATGTACCTGTCTTTAATAATCGTCTGACGTTTACTTTTTCCGACAGTAAATTCCGTCGCACGACTTCAGAATCATGCGACATTACAGCAAAACAGAGAATTACAAGATAGCGCGGATGCTATCAGAGTGCATATGTTGAGCTATAACCTATTATACATTCCTGTCTTTCAAGATATGCTTTTATACGTTTGGTACGCATCCGAATAGATCTGGAAAAAAATTGTGGTAAGGTGTCTTATGAGACCAAATTCCTGAGGTCATCGGTCCCTAAGCTTACACACTGCTTAATCTAACTTAAACTTACGGTAAGGACGACACACACACACACACACACACACACACACACACACACACACGCACACACACACACACACACACACACACACACACACATCTCGAGAGGGAGGACTCGAACCTTCGACAGGGGGGGAACCGCGCGGACCGCAACAAGATGCCTCAAACCGTGCGGCAGAAAGATCTGTTTTTATGAACGTGTATCAAATACGTTTTCCACGAGCGATGTACCGGAAAACATGTCAGTACAGCGAGATTTCGTTCGTATTTTGCGCATGGCGCGAGAAATATTTCTAAGAAGTGTCACCCTTGTGATTGCGAGAACGCTCAAGAATAGACGATCAGTTACGATTACGCAATAATATACTTAGGTATATTTTTGTACTATGTATAACGATGAAAATAGCTGCCAGTGCGTTACAATATATACGTATTTGATTACTAATCACACTTCTCAAAGTTTTACTTCAAGAAAAGGCAAAGAAATGTATTCCGACTAGCGGAATATCATCAGATACATCGAAGAGCGTATCGAATCAAAAAAATTCCAACACTAAGAATCACACACACATCTGTCTCATCTACATCTACGTGATTACTCTGATATTCACAATAAGGTCCTGGCAGAGGCATTCAAGCTGTCTCTCTACCGTTCCACTCTCTAACGGCACGCGGGAAAAACGAGCACTTAAATTTTTCTGTGCGAGCCCTGATTTCTCTTATTTTATCATGATGATCATTTCTCTCTATATAGGTGGATGCCAACAGAATGTTTTCGCAATCGGAGGAGAAAACTGGTGTTTGAAATTTCATGAGAAGATCCCATCGTAACGAAAACCGTCTTTGTTTTAATGATTGCCACTCCAAATCACGTATCATGTCTATAGCACTACTCCCCTATTTCGCGATAATACAAAACGAGCTGCCCTTCTTTGTACTCTTTCAATGTCATCCGTCAGTCCCACCTGATGCGATCCCACACCGCACAGCAATACTCCAGAATAGGGCGGACAAGCGTGGTGTAAGCAATCTCTTTAGTAGACTTGTTGCACCTTCTAACTGTTCTGCCAATGAATCGTAGTCTTTGGTTTGCTCTACCCACAATATTATCTATGTGATCGTTCCAATTTAGGTTATTTGTAATTGTAATCCCTAAGTATTTAGTTGAATTTACAGCCTTCAGATTTGTGTGACTTATCGCGTAATCGAAATTCAGCGGATTTCTTTTAGTACTCATGTGAATAACTTCACACTTTTCCTTATTCAGGGACAATTGCCACTTTTCGCACCATAAAGATGTCTTATCTAAATCATTTTGCAAGTCGTTTTGATCATCTGATGATTTTACAAGACGGTAAATGACAGCATCATCTGCAAATAATCTAAGACGGCTTATCAGATTGTCTCCCATGTCGTTAGTATCGATCAGGTACAATAGAGGGCCTATAACACTTCCTTGGGGAACGCCGGATATTACTTCTGTTTTACCCGATGACTTTCCGTATATTACTATGAACTGCGACCTTTCTGACAGGAATTCACGAATCCAGTCGCACAACTGAGGCGATACTCCGTAGGCACGCAATTTGGTTAGAAGACGCTTGTGAGGAACGGTGACGAAAGCCAGCGATTTGGTAGTCTAATGCTCTGACCGCTGGACCGTCGACCTCGCAATGTTTAATACATTCAGTGTAGGGTATCCAGACTACAGGTCGAAAACACACAGAGCTTAATGCCTTGAACATTATTAACTTTGAACGCCATATTATACTAATAAAAAGTGTTTGTTTTTAGACGATCTTTGGTTGTATAGTACTGAAAATGTGATTTTCCGTCATCAACCTCGACCTCGATTTTTTTTTCAAAAATTAAATAGTCTCTCACAAAAAGCCGAAACACGTGTGTGTTTATATGCAGTGTAGAACATCCCTGCAAAACTTGATCAAAATTGGTGACCCACGTCAGACTCTCCCTTTGTAAGCTGGGCGGCGACTATGTTAAGAGGTAGGTGGAAGATATAGCATAACTTACTGTTGGTAAGAAAACATTTTTTTAAATTTCCCTTTGGTTCCCATTTCACGACCGATCGGGCATTAATAAACGAAGAACCCTCGTAGAAATGGTGAGTATGTCGACATGGTATTTGTATACGGACTTTGTAAGGGAAATACAGCTGCTGCTGTTTATAGAGAATACGATAGAAGATTTCTTAAGCGCAGAGTACCAGACTCGAGAGTGTTTACTAGTGTTCTCACTAAACTCTGTGGAGCAGTGCCCAGCAGTCATATTCACCTGAACGTTGAGATGAACAGAGCGTTGATGAAGTTGAGGAAATCATTCAGAGCCGGCCGGGGTGGCTGAGCGGTTCTAGGCGCTATAGTGTGGAACCGCACGACCGCTACGGTCGCAGGTTCTAATCCTGCCTCGGGCATGGATGTGTGTGATGTCCTTAGGTTAGTTAGGTTTAAGTAGTTCTAAGTTATAGGGGACTGATGACCACAGAAGTTAAGTCCCATAGTGCTCAGAGCCATTTGAACCAAATTATTCAGTAGCTAGAACGTCGTCCTTCAACAGGCAGAATTTTTACACAGATCGGTGTTCCACATAGAAGAATATTGGGAACATTAAGCATGCACGACCTCTATCCTTACCACTCCTGCGGATTCATCACCTTGGAGGAAGAGATCAAGATAGACGATTGGAATTTTGTTGCTGGATGATTGCAAAGCGCCCGTTAACCCCATTGACGCTGTTTACTGTTGAAGCAAAAAAAATGGCTCTGAGCACTATGAGACTCAACTTCTGAGATCATTAGTCCCCTAGAAATTAGAACTAGTTAAACCTAACTAACCTAAGGACATCACACACATCCATGCCCGAGGCAGGATTCGAACCTGCGACCGTAGCGGTCTCTCGGTTCCAGACTGCAGCGCCTAGAACCGCACGGCCACTTCGACCGGCTACTTCTACTGTTGAAGCCAATTTCATTCGTGACGAGTTAATAACTACAAGGATGGATATGTTGTTCCAGCATGATGGGACGCCTGCATTTTTTAGTTGTCAGGTGAGACATCACAAACGAACATTCCCCGGAAAATCGCTTGGCAGAAATGGTCTCGCTTCTCGAGCACTGAGGTCCCCGAACCTTACCATCTTAGATTTTTGCCTTTGGAAATGATTGAAATGAGGAAGATAGCTGGAAAAAGATGAATTAATCCTTCAGATGATAAGTAGTACCGTCCTCATAAAAGAATGCCAACATGACGCACGTGGTGTTGAGGACATTGAAGTAGGAGGTTTAATTCTTGAAAATCAACTCTGGACTTCATCATGTGCCTTTTTTTAACACTTTCTATGAGAATTTGCTTGGATACATTTCAAAAACTGTTCAGTGTAACCCATACAAATTCGACACGTGTTGTATGCAATATTTTATTCGAATTAGTCTATATTACCACCTCCTAAAATATTTATTATTTTTTCTGCAACACTCGATATATAAAAAGGTGGAAAGATGCTAAGGGGGTGGAACAAGCCATTTTTCCTTTGTATAAAATGATCGGTAAAGATCCGTGGTGGTGCAAATGAATCAGATGTCAGAATACTGCCTATTTCAAGACAGCGAAGGTGAACGACTTATCTGAAATATAAAATGGTGGATGAATTTCAAGATACTGAGACTGAACTACTTGTCTTGACAGAAAATTCGAAGTATTTCAAATTTTAAAATGGCACAAATGAGATATTTCTCCTAAGTGCTAAAAAAATAGAAGACAGATCCTCGAACAATACCTCACTTTTATGCGATACAAAAATCCCTGTACGATTTTTCAAAACGTCCAATAAACGTGTCACTTGTTTTCCTCCCTGTTTTACCTCCACTATCTTACACTCTACGTTCTGAACTTGCTACATACAGCACGCTGATCCGGTATGGCAGGACACAAAAAGTAAGTTCACTTATGAACTTAGTTTTCTAACTGAGTCGAACATAATTCTTGAGAGCACCCACATGTTTGGCAAGCAGACGCAAGAAACGTCTAGTGCTGAGACATGAACGTTTCTGGGTATGAAAGCTCTTGATTCACCAACTCCACAAGATCCTGTCAAACATTCTCGATCTACAGTGTTGTTTAGAAGTGTCTCCAGGATTTCAGAAAGATGACTGCGCTAAAATTACAAGACGTACAGAAAATAGGCACCTATCACTGGATAGACCATCTCTCTAAGTTTTTAACTCACTTTACATGTGCTTAATATGGCCACCATTTGTGGTGCGCAAACGTCGATACGTACGCGCAATTCAACTGTAAGCTGTTGCTGCTGTTACGAAGGTGCAACAACAGCAACCTGCTATGGAAATCTATTCATTGGGTTGCCTATCTGCAGGAGCAACCTAATTTTACGCCACGATATGGAGCAGATGAATTGCCTACATGTTCTCACACATCTCCCCCTTCATGGAGTGCTCTGCAACAACAGCACGGTGAGTATCACCAATCGAAACTTGGAGAGTTACTCTGTCCACTGAACATTGACTGTTTGCTGTATGTCTTGTAGTTTTCACACAAGACGTACTGTGACACCGTGGAAGTACTTACGAATAACACTGAGTATACATCGTAACACACCGTAAAGTGCACTGTGGAGGTAACTTCATAACAATTTAAACTTTCCTGGCAGATTAAAACTGTGTGCCGGGCCGAGAATCGAACTCGGGACCTTTGCCTTTCGCTGGCAAGTGCTCTACCAACTGAGCTACCCAAGAACGACTCACTTCCCGTCCTCACAGCTTTACTTCCGCCAGTACTTCGTCTCCTACATTCCTAACTTTACAGTAGCTCTCCTGAAAACCTTGCAGGACTAGCACTCCTGAAAGAAAGGATATAACATTTGTTATGTGGCAGTTTATTCCCAAACAGCCGCTGATTGTATCTTATAATGTAATATGCACATCCTAGTACTCAGGGTAGTTGATCCTCTAATGTTGTATCATAACTGCAGACAATATTCAATACTGCCAGCGATTGCTTAGCTAGTTAGTTTTCTCTTGCTTTCTTTTTATTACAGTGAAGTGGAACTGCTATTTTCTGCGGCCTTGAAGAGCTGTTTCTAGCAGGCTCGCACAACATAGAAACTTACTTAAAGGGACAAGAGAGGGTTTTAAACGTGTTCAGGGCTGATACCTGTCTGCCCGAGCAGGTAGAGATGCAGAATTCGCTGTGTCCTGTCTCAGCACAGCAGACGACTTGTGCTGTCTGTCTGCTGCAGAACTCTATAGTGCGAGACACCTGAAGAAAAACTTTTGGAAACATAACATGCAAAGCCAGATGTTACACCAGAACAGGGGAGGAGGGAGGCTGGCCATTTCTCTGCTATCACAGCACCAAAGGATGTTCCTTTAAATTCCTAGTAGCAGGCATTCCGATTGGCTCACAATAATTACTTCTGCAGATGGTGCGCTTTCCCATGCAAGCCCTTCGGTTAGCCAGGGTTAGAAACCTGTCATAGAATGGGAGAGATTTTATGCCCTCCTATCCATGCCAGACCATCATCACTAAGACAAAATTCGCGAGAGTAGGAGTTTGTTTAACTTACTCACGAAATTATTTTTGGTCGTAACTCGCCGGCGAGATTCCTACACTGGCAGAAACAGTCTAATTTCGGAGAGTTATGTTGAAAGGGTACAGTACCGCCCGACATTGAAAATAGGTACAACATACTTCATTATTTTTGTCAGAAGAACACATTTTTTTTTGTAAAATAACTCAATTTCAATTAATACAGCGAAGCCGGATACCAGTGTGGGAAAGAATGACAATTTATTTATTTAATTGATCACATGTGCACTCCCACAAAGTAAATCCCTACATCCAGTTTGGTGAGATCTGTGAAATGAATGAATGTATGGTCGTCTGCTAGCCGCAGATAGTGAATGTGAATATATGATCATCTTTGAGTCGATCCTTTGACCACCTTTGGTGGGACCAAAGAGATGAAATTTACCAGAGCTTTGAGCGCCTGAAATGTGGCTGACCAATACGATAGCAAGGTGCTTCCCCCACCTCGACAGAGATGGGAGAGGACCTAGAGGGCGGCCATGTTTCAGCACTCTGCCGCTGGATCTTGTGATGTTAAGACCTGTTTTGGTTGTGCTCCGTAATGACGAAAGAGTGGAGACATGGTATGCATGTGGAATATTTAAGAGTAGCTTGAAATAATAATCTCTCTATTTCAGGAACTTTTGTGGGGAGAATTAAATGTCAGGCAGGTAATATTAATGGGACTGTAGTAATCTCCGAAAGTGACCAACGATCACAATGAAACCACGTGTAGCAATAAGTTGAAATACTTCCGTGTGCTTAAGTTAAGCTGAATTACTAGCGTGTGTACAATAAGTTGAAATATTTAAGAAATAGCGTGTGTACCATAAGTTGAAATATTTAAGAAATGGCGTGTGCAGGACTTGAAATTAGAGACGAGTACTTCCACGTGGTGAGTACTGTGTGAGTCTCAATCTGTGTATGAGACAAAGGATAAAGAGAAGTACTCGTCCATGGTATCAGTTGAGGACTCGCGTGTGTAATGAATATGTTGTTAATATTACTTTGTGTGATATGATTCCGTGTGACGCTTGATTCAAACTCTGAGAGAGAAGCAAAGTGAGTCGGCCATCTATCCAGCAACGCCACTTGGTTTGCATTGCACAGGAAGACGTGCAAATATCTCCAGAGTTCATAGTAGGAATGTAGAATTACAAAGTGTGGCAGTGTCGTGTGAAACTGGGATAAATAATAATTGAAGTGGGAAAGCTGAAAGTGATAGTGTTGTGACTATTTAGTGTATTGTATTGCATGTTGTAGTGTGATGTATGTCATGTAATTTGGGTATGTGTGGTTTGAATGGGAGAGTAGCGAGGTAGTTTCAAAAGATTAGTGGGTTATGCTTGTTCCTTCAGTACCGCTCGGCCTGGAGGAAAGTTTAGTGATGATGATTGTGAGAGTCGAAGTGTGAGGTATAATAAAAGATCCACCATCCTATCCAGAAAGTGCACTGTAGTGTTAAAAATAATTACGAGACCATAATACAGAGATTCACCATTGTAAAGCCATGCCCACTGGGTGGAATTTCTCATGTGTTACTGTTGTAGGTTATAGAATTTGTGTGTTTAGGTTAGAGAATTTATCGGAATAAATAGGATAGTGAAAAGAAAAAGATTGGTGGACTTTTCCTTCGAATTGTATGTTGTCATAATGTCCCAAATTTATAATGTGTGCGCCATTCATATTCAGTGCGGTGGCCACGTGTTGACAAAAGCCGTTAAATGAAAAAAGAAAGAAAATGTGGTATTGCCAGTGCGTAGTGTACAGTCAGAGTTCTGTAAATTACTGATAGTCAGACGCGTGTTTCCGTTGCGTATTAATCATATAGGAGGATAACTTGTAACTTAAGTGTGAGTACTAGAGTTCATGTTACTCGATAAATAAGAATGAATCCACTCGCTTGGCGGACCACTCATCTTGCAGGCCTGACTGCTTGATGCCACAGTATGAGCAAGGCATGTGGGTGCCTCTCAATGTCAGATGACGCTTGCTGCCCACTCACGGAAGAGAGGACTCTTTCTGTATATACACTGAAGAGAGTCCACGTTTTCTGCAGAGGTGTCTCACGGAAGATTGTCTCCATATTAGAACTGAGTACAGAGGGCGAGCTGGACTAAGAATTTCCAGCTGCTACTGCCACTGCCTCCAACATTCACACTGTATAAGAGCATTAAGAATGAGTCAGCGATGCAGTGCTGAATTGAGGGGGACGCGAGAGTGATTAGCTTTCATCAGGATTTAATTGCACAGTTTTAACGTTCACAGCCAGCTAGTTGCTCCCATCATGTACTTTGGTGATTTTGCTGGAGTTCATATTTTTCTGGTGTTCTATCTTTACCCACTAACCTTTCTCGTAGTCATTGGTCAAATGTACTGGTGCAAGCCGACCTTCAGGAAGATTAGTTTGGAATCCAAGGAAACAGAGGAACACGTGTGACAATACTTATTCCATGACTTCTCTTGGAAGACAGGTTAAGAAAAGGGAAACCTTCGTTTATGGCATCTGTAGACTTAAAGCAATCTTTTGACAGTGCAGGCTGGAATTCACTCTTTTAAATTCTGAAGATAGCGGGGGTAATATATAGAGAGCGAAAGGTTATTTACAACTTGTACAGAAACCAGACGGCAGTTATAAGAGTCGAGGGGCATGAAGAAAAAGCAGTGGTTGAGAAGGGACTGAGACAGGGTTGTAACCTATAACCTATATCCGATGTTATTCAGTATGTGCTGTGAGCAACCAGTAAAGCAAACCAATCAGAAATTTGGAGAGCGAATGAAAATTGAGGAAGAAGAAATAAAAATTTAGTAGTTTGCCAGTGACACTGCAATTCTAACAGAGACAGCAAAGGACTCGGAAGAGCAGTTAAACAGGATGGATAGGATCTTTAAAAAAGATTATAAGTTGAAAATCAACACAAGTAAAACGTGGATGTGGGGTGTAGTCGAATTAAGTCAGGCGATGCTAAGAGAATTGGATTAGGAAATGAGAGACCAAAAGTAATAGATGAGTATTGCGATGTGTGCAGTAAAGTAACTGATGATGGCTGACGTGAAGAGGATATAAAATGTAAACTGGCAGTGGCAAGGAAAGCGTTTCTCAAAAAGAGAAATTTGTTAGTGCCAAATAGAGATTTAAGTTTAGGGAGTCTTTTCTGAAGGTATTTGTCTGGCAGTGTAGCCTCGTATGGAAGTGAAACAAGGACGGTTAGGAGTTCGGGCAAGAGGAGAACAGACGCTATTGAGACGTGGTGCAACAAAGGAATGCTGAAGATTGGATAGGTATAATGCGTAAATTAATGAGGAGGTACTGAATCATATTGATCAAAAATTTTATAGCACAAATTGACTAAAAGAAGTGATCTGTTGATAGGACACATTCGAAAACATGAAGGAATTGTCGGTAATGCTTAATCTTTATTAAACTTACTTATACAATTGCTGGCATTTTCCCCATGGCTTTCGCCACATGCATTCAACACATACATTCAACACCTGTTCTCGTCCCCCCCTCTCTGAGTCTATCTCATACTCGCACTTCTGTCTGTTTGTTTTCTCCTCCGCACTCCCTACGCTCCCAAGTCACCTAATGGTGTGTGGCGGACGGTACTTTCTGTGCCACAAATTTAGCTACAATCCTGTTCCACTCGCAAATAGCGTGTGGGAAGAATGATTGCCTGTAAGCCTCTGTACTGGCTGTAATTTCTCGAATATTCTCCTCATAGTCATTACGCGAAACGTTTGTGGGCGGAAGTAATATGTTGTCCGACTCTTCCAGGAAAGTTCTCTCTTGAAATTTCAATAGTAAATCTCTCCGTGATTCACAACGCCTCTCTTGCAACGTCTGTCAATGGAGTTTGTTGAGCATCTCCGTAAAGCTCTCGTCCCGACTAAACAATCCCGTGGCGGAACGTGGCGCTCTTCGCTGAATCTTCTCTCTCTCTTCTATCAGTCCTATCTGGTAGGGATCCCAGACAGACGAACAATACTCATGAATGCGTCGAACAAGCGCCTTGCAAGCCACTTCTTTCATGGATGAGATACATTTCCTTACGGTTCTTCCTATGAATCTGAGTCTGGCATTTGTTTTCCCACTATCTGTTGTATGTGCTCATTCCACTCAAGGTAGCTCTGTATAGTTACTACTGGATATTTTAGAGCAGATACTGTTTCCAGCGGTTTGTCATCAATAGTGCAGCTGTACAGTAGAGGATTTATTTTCCTCTGTATGCGTAATATGTTACAACTATTTACGTTGAGGGTGAACCGCCAGAGTCTGCACCATTCATCGATTATCTGGAGGTCATTCTGCAAATCGTTACTACCTTCTGGCATTGCTACTTTGTTATAGACAAGCGCATCATCTACGAACAGCCTTACAGAGCATCCGACGTCTTCTACTAGATCATTTATAATGTTGTAAACAGTAACAGTCCTATCACACTTCTTTGGGGTTCTCTGGAAATTACCTTTACATCTGTCGATTTTGTTCCCTTAAGAGAGACGTGTTGAGTTCTGTCTGCATGGAAGTCTTGAATCCAGTCGCAAGTCTGCTCCGGTACTCGATAGGCTCTTATTTTTTGTCACTAAACGGCATTGCGGGACGGTGTCAAATGCCTTCCTGAAGTCAATTAACACCGCGTCAACCTGAGCGCTATTGTTTACGGCGCTGTGTGTCTCATGGAGGAACAGAGCGAGCTGAGTTCCGCAGGGTCTCTGTTTGAGGATTCCATGCTGATTTTTACAGAGGAATTTTCTTCCTCCAAGAACATGATAATCTTGAACATAAAACATGTTCCATAATTCTACAACAGATTTAGGTCAACGATATAGATCTATAATTATGTGCTTCTGCCTTACGGTCCTTCTTAAAAACTCGTATGACTTGCGCTTTCTTCTAGCCGCTAAGTACCCTTCGTTGCTCAAGTAATCTACGATAAATTACTGCTAGAAGGGGAGCAAGTTCTGTCGCAAAATATTTGTAGAATCTTACAGGTATCTCATCTGGTGCTGACGCCTTTCCGCTACTAAGCGATTGTAGTTGTTTTTCTGTTCCGCGATCGGTTATCTCAATATCTGCTATTTCGACGTTCGTACGACAATTGAAAGGAGGGACCATGTTACGATCGCTCACGATGAAACAATTTCGGAAGACCGAATTCAGTATTTCGGCCTTCTCTCTCGTCTTCCGTGTTGGTGCCAGTATGCTCACTCAGTGAATGAATAGATGTTTTTGATCCACTTTACTGATTTTAAATACGACCAAAACCTCTTAGAGTTTTTACTCAGATGGTTTGACGAAGTTTTACTTTCAAAGTCATTGGAAGCTTTTCTTATTTTCTCCTTACGCTCACTTTCGCTTCATTCAGCTTTCGTTTGTCGGCTAGGTTTTTACTTATCTTGAATCTGAGATATAACTTGAAATATACTCGTCTAGGGCATATTGTAGGATTCCTTTGAATTTTTTCCATTTGTTTTCTACATCTTCGTCTGCATCACCGAATATTTGATGCTGACTGCTCAGATACTCTGAAATTTGTATCCTGTCACTCTTGCTAAGCAAAAATATTTTCCTACCTTTCTTAACATTTTGTCAGATTCGTTGTCATTGAGGCTATCACAGCCTTATGATCACCTTTCTCTATGTCAACTGACTGGATAAGTTGTTGCTAGGAGGTCTCAGACGTTTCCCTCACGAGTTGGTTCTCTAATTATCTGCTAAAAGTAATTTTCGGACAAGATATCCAGAATAATGTCTCACGAATTCATGTCTGTGGCACCAGTTTTGATAGCATGACACTCCCAATGTATACATGGCAAATGGAAGTCACCCCCTATTACAACGGCGTGATGAGGAAAATTACTAAAGATATTCTGCAGTTTTGTCTTAACCGCTCTACCACTAATGCTCCTACCCAGGCGGTCTATAAAAGTATCCGATAACCATTTTTGACTGATATTTGATACTTCACCTAGATTAATGCACCATCGGTATCCGTGATAACGTCGCTAGATTTTATCTAATTCTTTACTGCAATAAGCACGCCGCCACCATTGGCGACTGACCTCTCCTTACGATAAATATTCCAGTTTGTACCAATGATTTTGTTATCATTAACGTCTGGTTTCAGGTAACTCTCTGTTCCTAATACTCTCTTTGCATTATAACCTGCAGTAAGCGATACTAGTCCTTGAGAGCTCGTACAGTTTACTAAAATCATGTTAGCCTTTTCTATATCTGATCTGCGATGACGAACGTTCTCTGAGGACATTGTGGCTAATTTATCAGGAAAATCGTCTTGGATACTAAGGCAGGATTGCTCTAACGTAAAAAAAACCATGTGCACGCCACACGTACTCCGCTACGCTGCTAGCCGCCTCTTGTGTGTAGTGCTCACCTAACTTACTAAGGGGAACCCTACAATTCTGTACTCGACAGCGGAGGTCGAGAAATTAGCATCTGATACCGTTGCAGAGTCGTTTGAGCCTCTGGTTTAGACCTTTCACTCTGCTCCAAACCAGAGGACGACAATCAACCCTGGGTATGAAGCTACAAACAGAGAGTTTAGCGTGCATCCCACGTGCGATGCTAGTTGCCTTCACCAATTCAGCTATCCGTTGAAATGAGCCGAGGATGCCCTCAAAACCCAAGCGATAGGCTTCATTCATGCTGACATGTGCTGCTATATGCAGCCGGTTGCACCCAGTGCACTTAATAACAGCCAGCAGGGCCTCTTACACATCACGGATCAGATCCCCCCCGCCCCCCCCCCCCCCCACTCCACAGCAAACATACCGAATGCACTCTGCCATTATTTTCTGCCTTGCCTGATATTTCCCTGAGGGGGTCCATCACCCACCTAACATTGCAGCTTCTTCCTCTGTCTCTTCATCTCCTTCTCCCCATCTCTATATTCATTTCCTTCATTTCCTCTCTCTGACCATAAATTGGCCCCCTCCCTCTGACCATATCCTCCTCATCCTCTCTGCCTCTCTCACCTGTCCACCACACCTCTACACCTTCCACTTGCCTCATGCATCTCTCGCTCCTCCCATCTTCTGTGCATTTTCTTCTCCATCTCACTCTACCAGTCCCCTTCTCCATCCCTCTCAACTTGTCTGCAGCCATGCTCATCGACATGTGGAGGTCGTGCAACGCAGTTCTGTAAAGCTGTCTGACAGACTACACGTGAGGTGCCTGAAAATCATTTATTTACATCTGACATACAGGGCACCACGCAAGAAAGGTCAATAAAGCAGGCCAATACAATTCAAAACTCTACATGCCAATCACGCACCGTAGCCTACATGACAGGGATGGGAAAAATCGTTTCTTGTCCCTGACATGTAGTCTGCACTGCAAAGCAGGTTGATATGGAAATCCGATACTGTACACAGAATGTGCTTGTCGTACTGGGCTGCCTGTATGCCAGGGGCTGGAAAATATACGTTTATGTCTGTATCTCACTCCTGGAGCTACGAGGCTCTAAACCCTGTAGTGCTGATATTTGTGAAGCCTGCCATCCTTATGCCATATTTGGTTGAAATCGATCCCGTGGTTTGGAAGGAGACCCTGGGCACACAAATACAGTCTATTTTACGTTTATAACAGGTAAAGTTCCCTATTTTTGCGTAGGGAAAAATGCAGAGAGGTAGTTTTATTGTTGTGGAGATTGAGGCCGCTCTTTGGCTGTTCTGCGAAAGGCGCATAATCGCCTCGGTACGGCTCCGTGCGCAGGCTGTGCCGGCTGGAGGCGGCGTGGTGCGCGCTGAAGAAGCAACGGGAGACGGCGGCAAGGATGCGCAACCTGGGGCGTCCGCGACCTAAGACAGCAGGGGACGCACCCGAGGCGCGGCAGCAGCAGGAGCTCCTGGAAGAGTTGCGGCCGCAGGCGGCCTCACAGGCGCCGGTCGAGGGCGGCGAGCAGCTGCTGGGGCCGCTGGGGCTGCCGCCCGACGAGGAGGACGCGAGCCAGCGGCGCGAGGCGAGGGCGGCGTGGGAGGAGGCCCGCCAGCTGTGGCGGCGGGAGCGCGCGGCCGCGGCCAGCCGCCGGCCGAGGGTCGCGCCCACCGCCGAGGAGCTAGACACGCAGGTAGCCGCTGCCGACTTCCTGTCGCGTGCTTGTGTATAAAGTAGGCGCCAACCATGCCGCGGGTAGTACATTGGCGACGGTCTCAATTCAATGTATCGGGTATGGACATCTGAAATTGTTGTATTCACCAAATACTCTTGGCGTCCGACATAAACGTGACAAGAAGAGAATCCCCTACCACCATAAGCAACTGCTGTTATTGAGGTGGCTTGCTTGCATGTGGCAAACATAGTCTTACAGCAGGAACAGACAGATTTATGTCTACTACGGCAAAATTGAATGCAATACGGATAACCAAACATTTACAGTAATTTAATATATACCGGGTGATCAAAAAGTCAGTATAAATTTGAAAACTTAATAAACCACGCAATAATGTAGATAGAGAGGTAAAAATTGACATGGAGTTTTATTAGAACAAAAAAAAAAAAAAAAAAGAAAAAGAAAAAGCATTGCTAGACGCGTGAAAGATCTCTTGCGCGCGTCGTTTGGTGATGATCGTGTGCTCAGCCGCCACTTTCGTCATGCTTGGCCTCCCAGGTCCCCAGACCTCAGTCCGTGCGATTATTGGCTTTGGGGTTACCTGAAGTCGCAAGTGTATCGTGATCGACCGACATCTCTAGGGATACTCAAAGACAACATCCGACGCCAATGCCTCACCATAACTCCGGACATGCTTTATAGTGCTGTTCACATCATTCCTCGACTACAGCTATTGTTGAAGAATGATGGTGGACATATTGAGCATGTCCTGTAAAGAACATCATCTTTGCTTTGTCTTACTTTGTTATGCTAATTATTGCTATTCTGATCAGATGATCTGTCAGACATTTTTTGAACTTTTGTATTTTTTTTTGGTTCTAATAAAACCCCATGTCATTCCAAGCATGTGTGTCAATTTGTACCTCTCTATCTACATTATTCCGTGATTTATTCAGTTTTCAAATGTATACTGACTTTTTGATCACCCGGTATGTAGAGTGGAGAAAGAAGAAAACTGTGTCACCATTTTTAAACTACGGAAACTTGGCGCCATGCGCTCCGATTGGCCGTGGGATTGCCCTGTTGCCGTTCGGCGGTTGACGGGCAGCGCTATGATTCGGTTCACACATGCAAATGTCCCTAGACCCGTCACTGTCCCAAGGTGATAATATATCAATTATTGAACTATATGAAAAAAAGTAAATTAGTTACACACTACAGTGTGCACACACTTTATTCAACTTGTAAACGTCACTACAGATATTCGGATTTAGGTTATGATACGTTCGATATGCTTGCCATTATTGGCGATGATGTGTCGCAGATGAATAGCGAAATTCTGCATGATCCGCTGAAGTGTCGGAACATCGATGCCGTCGATGACCTGAATGGCTGTTTCCAGCTCAGCAATGTTTTTTTCGGTTATTGCTGTACACCTTGTCTTTAATATAGCCCCACAAAAAGGAGTCGTATATGTTCAGACCTGGAGAATATGGCGGCCAATCGAGGCCCATGCCAGTGGCCTCTCGGCACCCCAGAGCCAGAATGCTGTCCCCAAAGCGCTCCTCCAGGACATCACTCTCCTGTTTCGATGGGGTCGAGCTCCGTCTTGCATGAACCGTATCTTGTCGAAATCAGGGTCGCTTTGGATAATGGGGATAAAATCATCTTCCAAAATCTTCACCTACCTTTCGGTAGTCACTGTACCATCAAGGAATATCGCACCGATTATTCCGTGACTGCACACTGAACGCCACAGTCACCCGTTGAGACGAAGAGATTTCTCGGTCGCCAAATGGGGATACTCAGTCGTCGAAATACTCCAATTTTGCTTATTGACAAACCCATTCAAATGAAAGTGGACTTCGTTTCTAAAGCAAACTATAATAATTCCCATCATGTCTCTGGGCCAACTGTGCAGTTTGAACGAACTAACACAAATTGTTCAGAAGTTATGACGATTTTACACGTATTTAATGTAGTTCAATAACTGTCAACCTGTATATGAATCGGTTATTTATGAAAGGGATCTTGTCACGAAAAATAAACTATTGGGAAATTAAAAAAACTGTTTATTTTTCTAATATTACTAAATACGACAGATTTTTTATTGTAGTTATTTTGATTCTACTAACCGCTAATAATAACGATGATTAAAAACAATTATGTTGCATAAATACAAACAAATGTCGTGTGGCTAGGGCCTCTCGTAGGGTAGACTGTTCGCTGGGTGCAAGTCTTTCTATTTGACGCCACTTCGGCGACTTGCGCGTCGATGGGGATGAAATGACGACGATAAAGACAACACAACACCCAGTCCCTGAGCGGAGAAAATCTCCGACCCAGCTGGGAAACGAACCCGGGCCCTTAGGATTGACATTCTGTCGCGCTGACCACTCAGCTACCGGGGCAGACATGTTGCAAAATAGTACCTATCAAAGATGTCTGACAAGAATCCTTTCATAAACAAAGGGCTGACTAAAGCTCATTCATAGAGACAACAGTAAAAAATATTGAATGATTGCTTGAGACTTTATGAAGGCTATTTCTTTTACATTGAACATTGTATACACAACTGAGATTGGCTATAACAGATACATGAGAATTAATTTTTAACGAACACAATTTAACATTAGAGTCTCATATCATTAAGTTTCACAGTTCTTTTTCAACTGAATGCCATTGAATCACCTCGTCATAAAAGAAACCATATTCCTCAGGGAAGAACTGAACAAGCTTCTTTATATCATCCATTTTCTTTTCAGGAATAGGTATTCCTTCAGTGTATGCTTTGTGTATGGGTAGAGAAATGCATGATTGTGTCGGGATAGCTAGTTTAAATGTGTTGTAGAGGATTACACCAATAAAAGCTGATACTGTTACTTTTCGTTTACTTGATTGCTGGAACGAGATTTCTTGGTGGTTAGAAATAGTAAAATATTCTGTTTTCCCCTTTTTTCAGATTTGGTTTCTTCTGAAACAGTATATTTTTATAGAACTGAGGCCACCATTTTTGAAAATCCAAAACAATTTCTGCTTCTATCACATCAATGCTACGCTTTCCCTCTACTGTACACGTTAATATCATTTCACATACTTCTTTCATTGTGTGATATCGGTCACATTTCCTTAATTTTCTTTTGACAAGGCCAAGGACTCTGTCACAGGATAGATAAGAGTGGCCCTTATGGGCAGTCTGTACACAATTTTTTTTGTATCTTCCACTGTCTGTAAGAGAAAGTAGGAACCTAATCATTGTGTGATTTTTGTTTTAACCTGTACAGCTATCACTGTACGGGTACAATTCATCAACAATTTCTGGTATATTATCATTGATATACTTCATTATAAAAGAGCAAACTTCTTTGCTGCCCAACTCCAACGCATTGGTGGTACAAGTAAAAATATGCTGTGTCAGTACTGCTGTTGTGGATACAAAATGGATAAACTGACAGCTGACTAAGGTAATAGACATCCTGAACTGGAATTGTGGGCAAAGAAATGTTTGCCATGTAGTCAAAACACAAAAGCACAGCATTATCACGTTCTGCATAGTATTGTTTTGTTTCACGTATTGTTTTGTTTCACGTAACAAAGTATAAAATTTCTTACGCAGCCTTTTGTGCATGAGTAACTGCGCAACACCTACTCGTTTTACTGTATCATTAAGCTGAGGGTTTTTGATTCGCGTATTAAGCATCTCACACTCACAGCAAGTGTCAATTTGGAGCCTTCCAAACTGGTAGTTAAAATGTTCGTTGAATACCTTATAATAAAAACTATATTTTACATGAAGACCATGATATTTTTCTAAAAACATGTTGTACATTTTCTTTAAGTTAAACCTTGCGTCCAAATATTGTATTTCTTTCGCCGAGTAGTGACTAGTTTTTAGGGGGAATGACTTAATGTGGTCTTTGATTTGGTGAGTATAATCTTGTAGAAAAGTCTTGCAGTTATTCTTATGTCCTCTCAAATCTGTAAGCGACCCACCTTTTAAAATTAGCTCTTTCAGTCTTCTAACTTTTTTATCCCCCACGGAATGCAAACTCAAAAGCACTTTTTTGCAAACCTTAACTCGTTGTTCACCAGCCATAACATGAAACGTAAATGAGCTGACATGTTCAACAGAATGCGTAGGCTTAGTAAACTCTTTTTCTTTGTGATCTGTGGGGTTAGGTTTCAACCTAGACCTTCTACTTTTCACTGGATGGGCTTCTATTGATGACTGATAAAATAAGTCTTGTACATTTTTGCTTGCAAAGCTTCCGCTTCTTCTAAGAATGTCAGTTTGGTCCTCCTCAAAACTCTTGTTGAAACATTTTATTCTGCACCTACAAAATGCAGAATAAGTTAGTCCCATTTCTCTTAAAATCAGTTTAAAAATGTAAGACTTGAAGATGTAGGCTAAGTTAGGGCTCACGTAGAACAACAAAACGCAATAATTTGAGGCATAATCTACAACTCAAACCTACAGAACTGTTTAGATCCAAGGTATTTCAAAATAAATAAATCAACTTACGAGCATGGTGTCCCTGTTTTTTGTGCTTGAGAAACTTTCACTTTGTAATTAATATACACTACTGGCCATTAAAATTGCCACACCAAGAAGAAATGCAGATGATAAACGGGTATTCATTGGACAAATATATTATACTAAAACTGACACGTGATTACATTTTCACGCAATTTGGGTGCATAGATCCTAAGAAATCAGCGTGGATGGCGTGTACAGGTACAGCTGCCAATGTAGCTTCAACACGATACCACAGTTCATCAAGAGTAGTGACTGGCGTATTGTGACGAGCCAGTTGCTCGGCCACCATTGACCAGACGTTTTCAATTGGTGAGAGATCTGGATAATGTGCTGGCCAGGGCAGCATTCGAATATTTTCTGTATCCAGAAAGGCCCGTACAGGACCTGCAACATGCGGTCGTGCATTATCCTGCTGAAATGTAGGGCTTCGCAGGGTCGAATGAAGGGTAGAACCACGGGTCGTAACTCGTCCACTGTTCAAAGTGCCGCCAGTGCGAACAAGAGGTGACCGAGACGTGTAACCAATGGCACCCCAGACCATCACGCCGGGTGATACTATAGTATGGCGATGACGAATACACGCTTCCAATGTGCGTTCACCGCGATGTCGCCAAACAGGATGCGACCATCATGATGCTGTAAACAGAACCTGGATTCAAGCGAAAAAATTACGTTTTGCCATTCGTGCACCCAGGTTCGTCGTTGAATACACCATCGCAGTCGCCCCTGTCTGTGATGCAGCGTCAAGGGTAACCGCAGCCATGGTCTCCGATCTGATAGTCCATGCTGCAGCAAACGTCGTCGAACTGTTCGTGCAGATGGTTGTTGTCTTGCAAACGTCCCCATCTGTTGAGTCAGGGATTGAGACGTGGCTGCACGATCCGTTACAGCCATACGGATAAGATGCCTGTCATCTCGACTGCTAGTGATACGAGGCTTTTGGGATCCAGCACGGCGTTCCGTATTACCCTCATGAAGCCACCGATTCCATATTCTGCAAACAGTCATTGGATCTCGACCAACGCCAGCAGCAATGTCGCGATACAATAAACCGCAATCGCGATAGGCTACAATTCCGGCTTTATCAAAGTCGGAAACGTGATGGTACGCATTTCTCCTCCTTACACAAGGCATCACAACAACGTTTCACCAGGCAACGCCGGTCAACTGCTGTTTGTGTATGAGAAACCGGTTGGAAACTTTCATCATGTCAGCACGTTGTAGGTGTCGCCACCGGCGCCAACCTTGCGTGAATGCTCTGAAAAGATAATAATATGCATATCACAGCATCTTCTTCCTATGTGTTAAATTTCGCGCCTGTAGCACGTCATCTTCGTGGTGTAGCATTTTTAATGGCCAGTAGTGTACTCATCACCACGGATCCTTCCTTTTTTATACGATTTACTTTGTAGTTCTCTATCTTGCGAACTCCTGTTTTACGTTTATTACCGTCCACGACGTCATTATCACTATCTGACCTTTCTAAGGAGGACACGAAATCTTCTTAACAACTTTTAAATTAATTGTAACTAACCTACAACAATAACAATACACTGAAGAGAGCGGAATAGAACTGTAAACTATACAGAGTAGCGAACGGAAACAGTTGGTTACCAGACCACTGCTGTCAACCATGCTTCATTTAAAAAAGGGCTCTTGGCATTGACATGAGCCGTTTTATAATTAGACACAGATTTACAATGGTTGTATCTTGAACAATATTGCTGCGAGAAGAGACCTTTCGTAAGTAAACGATGTGTAGATGTTGGTACAATCCATTTTCGTGATAAACTCGTATTTGAAAAAAAAGTGACATGAGCCCTTTCATAAATAACTGATTGGTATATACTGAGTGTACACAGAATGTATGATAACGTTATTAAATGTTCACTTGCGGTGATCAATATTCGGACATTGGTCTAGTCCTCAGTTCAGTGAACGATGACTAATATCATTTCTCTTCTGGGGGGTGGCTGTAGATACATCTTGATGCTGTCCAACTATTACTAGGGGACTATTTGTGCCACATTAACCTGTCCTCTCACGGGACGTGAAAACTTACATGGATGACGCGTTGATGACGTCACAGACTGGAATTGCACCTTTCACTGCACTGGGATGCGTGAATTATAAAGAACCTGGCGTGTCGGATTTTTGTTTCGTGCGAGGGTACGTGGCCAGTGAGATGCAACATCGTTTCTACGCCAGAAGCAGAACTTAGGCCCGCTGTAGTCTATGGAATTGAAGTTCGCATTTGGTGGGTTTCTTTATCATAGAATATGTGTTACGAATATAAGCTGTTTCAAAGCATCAGCACATCGACCATCACTCTGAAGTGCGTCGTTTTAGGAACGATTTGTTATAATGAAATGACAGGAAGCTACATATCATTAGTTAAACGCTTCCCATATTTGATGCTTTACGTGTTATAACTTGTATATCATTGAAGTATACCGTTTTAGTGATAGGGTACAATAATGATGTATTAAAAGTGTGTCATTTTGATACAATTGAAAATGGAAATGAAGTCCAGCGCTTCTTTACAGAGCGTAGGGGAACGATGCGGGTGACCTGCACCGCCTTACTAGGCAAGGTCCTAATGGAGGTGGTTTGCCGTTGCCTTCCTCCGACCGTAATGGGGATGAATGATGATGATGAAGACGACACATCAACACCCAGTCATCTCGAGGCAGGAAAAATCCCTGACCCCGCCGGGAATCGAACAATTAGCCGTAGTTAAATATCAAATAACGACATTTGCAGATACAGCCGTTACACAGTGTCTACCATATAGCTCGGCACTGCTGCAATTTTAAAGCCATAGTGTAGTTGATAGTGCCGTGAACTGTGACGAACAAGGTAGCAGGTTTGCCTCTGGCTATTTCTAAATCCTTTTCCAGCTTCTGTTTTTTAGATGATTCTGGGTCTTTCTTAATAATGTAATAGAAGTATTATCTACAATAGTAGATGTTGTTCATTACAAGCAATGTGTTTGCTACAATCCTTGTTTCATAAGCCAACAACTGGAATATTTCTCTATTGGCAGTGTAAGTCAGAAAAGTAAACCCAAGTTACGCACTGGAAGCTTTTGCTATTATGAAACTTTGTATAAAATGTATATACATATATCTCTTGACTTAATGGACAGTCGTATTTTAGTATCTCGTAGCTAAATATATTTTTCAAAGGTCAAGAACTTAAGAGAATTCCTCTTCCATTAGAATTAAATTACGAAACGAATCCTGATCTTGAAACTTACGTGAAATGTGATGTGAAGTGTGATGTGTGAAGTGTGATGGTTTTAAGTACAACATCGGGAATATGAATATTATGCATGTGAGCAAATTGACGTAGACAGTATCCTTTGACTGTATTGAACTTAAAACGGAAAATGTCATCCAGTTAACGTAAGTCGTACTGGAATGTATCTCAGATCGTATTATGTAGTGTTCCTCCACCAGCATTTCGTTTTTCAAGCCACTGAGGAGTTCACAGAACACTCTTCGCGATTTTATCCACTCTTCTTCGGCAAATTCTAACGGAGTTAACGCAGCTGTTTTACGAGCGTCCATCTGCGAAAAGAAACTGTGTGGTTTGCTCGCCAGACGCAGCCAATAACTATCGCTGGAGAGCGCTGAGGTCGCAAATCACAATGGGGAGAACATCCCGTGAGATGTAGCTGGTCGTTTCAGAGCGTACAGCAACCAAGAGGGACACCAAGTCTGGCGTAGTTCGCGATGAGAAACAGGACCAGTGTGAGGACGGTTTTAGACGAAGCATAACACAATCCGTTTTTTGTGCGCCCTTTATGGCGTCTGACTATGTTACGCCTCTCTGGAGGCTGGCCTTGGTGTGTGGCGCCCTCTCTTTGTATGGCTATGTACCGTACCTCCTGCCGGACACAGAGAAAGTCCCGAGTATGCGGTGGACCGCGTACGCCCGAAAACAGAAGACTGTGGCGTAGACTGCTCACATCGGAAGTTAACCAATTCTTGCCGAGGTCACTACTGTTATAGCAATGGATTTCGTTTTCCTCTGTCTTCTCAGTCATTATTTTGTTGTTTGCTTTGGTTTCGTGACACACTGCAAAGAGTTCACAATGGTATGCTATTTCTCTAACTGGTGTTATACCATAAGAGTGACGAAATATCTGGAAACAAAAACATATTTACGTTTTAGAATACCTGGAGAAAGAAAATGCCTACGCTAAATGAAAATAAGAGCGTAAATACGTGAAGTTTTATTGACAAAAATTATCTGAACAGCGAAAAAGTCACATGTGTTTAAGCAAACAAGGAATTTCGTGTTGTATTTACCAAACAAGTTTGGCGTCGAATATGAAGGTAACAGAAAGCGAACCCAATGCCACAGACAGTATCTGTTGTACTGAGATGAAATTCTTGCACACTGTAACTATCTGACCATAGAGCAGTGCTAAACTAAGACAAAAATAATGTTGGCAACACAATGAATATCAACTAATAATCACTTATTACAAGAATGTACATAATTCTAAACTTTAGTTCGATGAGCAGGAGTGGCACTAATGTAAAAGTTCTCGGACAGTTTCTATGTTCAGGCTGTTAGTACATATTCACACTCTGACACTTCGCAATGACTGTCCGACGATAATTCGTTGGTAACTGTTGGGCAATAACTGTGGCAGCCGGTAACCACCGAGTAAAGCTGTGCAGCGGCTTAAATAAAATTGTAGGATTTGAGGTCCGCCAGTTATGCAAAACACCGTTTTTTTCAGTACCCAAACATGTTTCGGCACCACTGTGCTTTCATCAGTGGATTTCCTTTTTATTTATTCTGTAAAGTGAACATTTTTATTAAATGATTACAAAATTATGTGGATGTTTAGCTCAAACAATAGTCCGTTTCCTTTTTGATAATACCTTTACACTTGCTGTGCATGAATTTTCCGGACCACTTGTGTATTATGCTTCAGTCTGGAACCACACGACTGCTACGGTCGCAGGTTCGAATCCTGCCTCGGGCATGGATGTGTGTGATGTCCTTAGGTTTGTTAGGTTTGAGTAGTTCCAAGTCTAGGGGACTGATGACCTCAGATGTTAGGTCCCATAGGGCTTAGAGCCATTTGAATTTGAACTTGTGTATTATTTACTACAGGTAGCTTGTCATCTGCAACCAAACGATGTTGATGAGAAAATTTTGCTGGAAGTTAATCTATCATATAGAATGTAATTTGGTTTGTCACGATGTTTTCACGACTGTATTCGTTTTTACTTACTTTTTCTTGTGGCAAGCCCTTAAATAAATCTGCGGTCGGTAGATGAAATTTGTTTGCAAACCGTTCGCAGAATGAAAGAAGTACACCAAGGCATCAGTGCCCTCTATGGGGTCAAATCTAACTATTGGCGGATGCATTGGACTGTTTGTAAATCGCGTGGTAGAAGCATAATGTGGTGACTAATCGTAACTACCTGACGCCATGCTGGAGACTACCCACGCGTTTGGCGCCCGCTGTGGGTATAGCTCTATACTGTATCTGTCTGCGGACACAGCATTTTCGATGTTATTTGGCACTTACAAGGAGACCACCTGGCAATTGTATTTTATTACTTTTTTATATTTGTGATACGTGAAGCTCAGAACTCAAATATCAATCAACCGAAACAGTCCAATGCAACTCTCAAAAATTCTCGAGAAAATCGACTCTGAAGATTTCCGAGGAACTAGTATTCACTATGTTATGGCAACTTTTCAGGCTGGGAAAAGTACCTCGTTAGGTAGTGTATTACTTTTTCGGTTCTCTTCGTATAAATATATAATTTGAAAATAAAATTCAAACAAATTTAATGCTAATTAGCCCTTATACGATATTCATAATATTTGATGAAAAATGCACATCTTCTTGTTTCTAATTATGTATCGTATGCACTGCAAATATTTTATAAAACATTGTGAATACACATTGTTTCAATTTACAACACGTCATTACAGATTTATTAACAATCTTCTAAAAACTGTCGATAGTCAAGAATTTATATTTTTATTGAAAACCGGCATTTTGTGTGTGATGTGTAATTATATATAATATGACGCGAATTTTTAAAAAAAGTGGTGATTGGATATGCGTTAATTAGGATATATTTGATAATGTTATATTTAAATGATGTAGGTATTTGAACTGAATGAGAAAATAAAACGAAAAAAGACTACAGCAAGATTCGAGCCAGAAAAACATTGATTACCAGATTACCTTTCTGCAACTCTGTCTAGTGAGTAATGAGGTCAGTTTCGAAAAAATTTAGTGAATTACCGTTCCTTTGTCTGCCCCGGTAGCTGAGCGGTCGCCACGCGGTATTAGCCGAGCGGTCTGGGCGCTGCAGTCATGGACTGTGCGGCTGACCACGGCGTAGGTTCGAGTCCTCCCTCGGGCATGGAGGTGTGTCTGTTTTAGGACAATTTAGGTTAAGTAGTGTGTAAGCTTAAGGACTGATGACCTTAGCAGTTAAGTCCAATAAGATTTCAAACACATTTGAACATTTTTGCCGGCACGGTAGCTCAGTGTGTTCGGTCAGAGGGTTAGCTGCCCTCTGTAATAAAAAAAACTGAGTTAATGGATCAACGATGAACTTAACGGGTGTCTTACGACGTCCACCCCGAGCAGATGCAACGAACGAAAACGAACAAAATGAGATTAAAAAAAAAAAAGGTGGACAGCGCGACAGAATGTCAATCCTAAGGGCCCGGGCTCGATTCCCGGCTGGGTCGGAGATTTTCTCCGCTCAGGACTGGGTGTTGTGTTGTCCTAATCATCATCGTTTCATCCCCATCGACGCAAAAGTCGCCGAAGTGGCTTCAAATCGAAACACTTGCACGCGGCGATCGGTCTGCCCGACGGGAGGCCCTAGTCACACGACATTTACATTTATTTACCGTTCCTTGGAAAAATTCAAAGCCAATTTCCTCGAGAATTTTTTAAAGTTGAATGGAACTGTCTTGGTGAATGATATTTCAACTTCCCATACCATAAATATATAAACACACAAAAAAATCCGTGTGCTCTCCTTGTTAGAAATAATACGTGATACAGAGGGTAAAGTAAAACGGCACTGTTTACTGCCTTCTACATTTCTGAGTAAATAGGGATAAGATATAGAGAAAGACGGGTAATATACAGTATGTACAAGAGCCAAGAATAAGGTTAGCAGCAGTCTCCGAATGTTTGCTGACAACGCTGTAGTGTACGAGAAAATGTCGTTGAGCGACTGTAGGAGAATACAGCATGACTTTGTCATAATATTTCTCTTTGCTCTGAGAATGACAGTCTGCTTGAAATGTGGAAAAGTGTACTCGTAAGTTAGTGCAGATGAGTATGAAATACAATTCTGCAATAAGTTTGAAAAACAATTCTACAATATTCGAATACAGCATTAGTTATGTGTTGCCTGACACAGTCACATCGATTTAATATCCTGGCATAAAACTGTAAAGCGACAAGAGATAAAATAAACACGTATGGTGGGTGAAGGGAACACAAATGGTTTTACTTCGGTTTATTGAGAGAATTCAAGGACAGTGTATCCTACCTATAACCACTTTGTAATCCATTCTTGAGTATTACTCGAGTGTTTGGGATCACCAACGGGTTGGATTAAATAAAGACATCGGAGCAAACCAGGGCGTGCTGCTTAATTTGCTACCGGTAGGTTTGATCAGCACGCTAGTATTATGTAAATTCTCTGTGAACTCGGGTGGGAATTCTGGGAGGAAAATATGTTCTTTCCGAGAAACAATAGCGTGAAAATTTAGAGACCCGGTATTTGTGGCAGATTACAGGGTGATATTGCTGCCACCGACGTACATCTTACGTGAAGGCCAGGAAGATAAGATAAGGGAAATTAGGACTCTTGCAGATCCGTGTATACAGTCGTTTTTCCCTCTGTTTGTGAGTGGAACACGAAACCGAATGACTAACTGTGGTACAAGATATCCTCTGCAGTGAACCGTATGGTAACTTAGGGAGTACATATTGTAACCACTCTACTAGCGCTAGAACTGTAAGAATTATAATATAAATTCAGTGACAGTAGAAAGTTACGAAATTGTAGAATTTTACCTAGCTTGAATATCTGTTAGCACGTCGAGAGTGTGTGTACAAATATGTTTGCTGCACCTTCCATCGTCGTGGGTGTAAATCAGGGGGACATAAATTCAGGACTTTAAGAAGAGTGACATACTCAATACTCCCAATTTTGATTATAGTTTAATGAGATCCAAATATTTTCTTTACAAAACTGTTCACTGTCTCATGAATAACTGACTTCTGACCTACAGCCTGAACAATCACAATCTAGGTAACGTGACGGATGTAGCTGCCGTAGTATGTATACACTATGGATCAAAATTATCCGGACACCTGGCTGAAATTGACGTACAAGTCAGTGGCGCCCTCCATCAGTAATGCTGGAATTTAATATGGTGTTGGCCCATCCTTAGACTTGATGACAGCTTCCACTCTCGCATACATACGTTAAATCTGGCGCTGGAAGGTTTCTTGGGGAATGACAGTCCATTCTTTACGGAGTGCTGCACTGAGAACAGGTATCGATGTCGGTCGGTGAGGCCTGGCACGAAGTCGGCGTTCCAAAACATCCCAAAGGTGTTCTACAGGATTCAGGTCAGGACTCTGTGCAGGACAGTCCATTACAGGGATGTTATTGTAGTGTAACCACTCCGCCAGAGGCCGTGCATTATGAACAGGTGCTCGATTGTGTTGAAACATGCAATCGCCATCAGGGAATTGCTCTTCAAGAGTGTGAAGCAATAAGGTGCATAAAACATCAATGTAGATCTGTGCTGTGATAGTGCCACGCAAAACAACAAGGGGTGCACACCATAACACCACCGCCTCCGAATTTTACTGTTGGCACGACACGCGCTGGCAGACGACATTCAGCAGGCATTCACCATACACACACTGCCATCGAATCGCCACATTGTGTACCGTGATTCGTCACTCCACACAACGTTTTTCCAGTGTTCAATCGTCGAATGTTTACGCTCCTTACACCAAGGGAGGTGTCGTTTGGCATTTACCGGCGTGATGTGTGGTTTATGAGCAGCCGCTCGACCATGAAATGCAAGTTTTTTTCACCTCCCGCGTAACTGTCATACTACTTGCAGTGGATCCTGAAGCATTTTGGAATTTCTGTGTGATGGGGTGGATAGATGTGTGCCTATTACACATTACGACCCTCTTCAACTGTCGGCGGTCTCTGTCAGTCAACAGACGAGGTCAGCTTGTACGGTTTTGTGTTGCACGCATCCATTCACGCTTCCACTTCACTATCACATCGGAAACAGTGGACCTATGGATGTTTAGGACTGTGAAAATCTCGCGTACAAACGTATGACACAAGCGACACCCAATCACCTGACCACGAAGTCCGTGAGTTCCGCGGAACGCCACATTCTGCTCTCTCACGATGTCTAATGACTACTGAGGTCGCTGATATGGCAGTATGTGGCAGCACAATGCACCTAATATGAAAAACGTATGTTTTTGGGGGTGTCCGGATCCTTTTGATTACATAAGGTACAAATGTAAAATTTACCAAGCAATATTAAATTGATTTAATTAAAGACTTGTAATTAAAGTTTAGAGACTCATAATAGATTTGATACGTCGCCATACATTCCAGACATTACTGATATGTTTTATATATTTACAGTTTTCACAGGAATCTACTTTTATTACAAAAATTAGCAAAATAAATTTTATAGACGATTACATTTAAATAAATATGAATTAAAATTTAATTATCTAGTTTTCTTAATTACTAACATTTATAGCGCTATTTAACATTAGCTAGATTTACTTAGTATTCCGATTTTGGTTTTAAATGACGTAAGTATTGACAGTGTGACTGAAGTTACACAGCAAACAAAAAGATCTTTTGCATAACCGAATAATAATAGTAATAATAATAAGATCTCTTGTACTTAAGGATAACATAATGATCAGCAGCTAACATTCGTGAATAAACAGACATGACGCTGAATATTTACGAACTCTTTTTTTTTTTTAAACCTGCGAAACTCACCGGCTTGACAACTAAGGTGGGTTGCTAGCTTACTGAATCCAGTATGTATGTAGCAAGTCATGGTCTCTTAGCCGTTGCAGCCACTCGCAAATGGTTTGTTTGCGAGTAACTGCACCGTTTCCGTCCCTGGCCACGATGAGGCGGACCAGATCTGTGCTATCACATGCTGCATGCGTGGTTTGGTGCTACATTTCAAAAGTATTACAATGTTAATAAACTTTAGCAAATGTTTGAAAAAAGAAGAAAAAAGAAAAAATAAGAACATAGTGAATTAAAATCGATATCACTTTACAAAAATAAAGAATGTAAATTTTGTAAGAGAAGGAAGGTATATAACGATAGATGGATAGGAGATTCTGCAAAGAAGAGTGAAGACAAAATTAATTTAGATATGAAGGGAGGATTGAAATTAACGGTGTAGAAATCTATTTGTAGTGGTTATGGGAAAGAGGTAGATAGAGGTTTAGAATTATGTAGAGGGGTATAGAAAGTAACAGGTTCCCTTCCCCAAAAATGGTACGATAGCTCCGAAGGTGTGAGCGTATCGTACTCATGTGTTCATGCGACGTGCAGAAAGGTTTACATTGTACTCTGTGTGCCTTGCAAATGTGCTGCGCTCTATTTTATATTATGTTTTTAGCTTGTCACTGACATACACATTTACTAAAGGGTTTACATTGGTGGTATCTGCTGATGGGTACATATACTACACTTTTCCTGTAATTACATCTGTTCTTTACTACTAGGCTCTGTGTTGTACACCACAGCAAAGTTCTACTTTCTGTTTACGAACTATTAAAACACCACCGAGCGGGGTGGCGCAATGGCTAGCACACTTGACTCGCATTCGGGAGGATGGTGGTTCAAACCCCCGTCCGGTCGTCCTGATTTAGGTTTTCCGTGATTTCCCTAAATCGTTGCAGGCAAAAGCCGGGATGGTTCATTTGAAAGGGCACGGCCGACTTCCTTCCCCGTACTTCTCTAATCCGATGAAACCGATGACCTCGCTGTCTGGTCTCCTCCCCAAAACAACCCAACCCACTAATAAAACATTGTCGATTACCACACTAAAACTCTGGGATCGAGTGCTGCAGTTGTCTGTCACACTATAGTATGTAGACGTGTTAGACATCCGAATACGCGTTTCGTGGTTCGTTCATCTTCTTTATTGACTACCAGACATGTGGACTAAGTCTTGAGCACGCCATCTTAGAAGGTGGTGGTCGCTGCTGAGAGCACCCTTTGCCCGGCAGGAGTGCCTGGCGCTAGCCGACCGCGCGGAGGAGTGGGTGCGCCTGCAGCAGCGGCTGTCCGCACCACCGAGTGGCGAAGCGGGCCCCGTAGCGGAGAGGCGCAGGGTCGTCTACGAGGCACTGCCTGACGACGCCGAGGACACAGAGGAGGCAGAGGCGAGGTACGACGTGCCACGGGACACTTCATTCCGTCACTTCCAACGTTTTTTCGAGTGAAAGAAATTAACGGATGGTTATTTTAATCAGTGCCTTAGTCCGAAATAAAAATATGGGGAAAAATTGCCCCCATTACATTTTCCAATGCAGGGGGTGCTGAGACGTGGAGGGTTATTCCTAAGTATCACTCGGCTTTCAGAAGATGAGTGTTCAAAAACTGCGAGACATACACAAAACAGACACAGATCAGTGAGTAGAGTGTCTTCACAAGTTTAAATCACATTACATGTGCTCACTATGGGCACTGCTTTTGGCACGACAAACGGAAATAAGTGACGTGATTGTCCTGTGAGCGAGACAGCAGCCTGCTTTGCAACACTGTTCGTTGAGTTGCCTACCTGCAGGTACCAACTAATTCGATGCAACTATACGACGCGGAGCGGGGCAAAAGGTTAACGCTGAAACTAGAAGGCAGCCTACCTACAGGTGCAAATTGTAATTGAAAAAAATTCTTCAAATCAGTAGCAGTCTTCTCTTTAGCAGTGGATCATTAATACATAGCAGTAACATGCAGCAAATTCCCGCCGGTTCTATATTATCTATCGCAAGATAGATAAGTCCTAACGGTATCGAAAGCGTTAAGACGCTCGGTTCACTGCTCAGTCCGTTGGATGTCCGTTCGGTTTTTATTTCTGATTTATATTTCGGGGCGAAAGTTATATCGTTAGGGTATCCTAGACTTTGAACTTTCCGTCATGGCCTGGTGAAGCAGTCGTACCCGAGAGATAATACATTGTTATATAAATGTAAGAGCACACGAAAGCTATTAAAAAATATACTACAGTCTGCCAAGCACCTGCATATTGTAAGAATCTACACTATCCAGTCACATTACTCTAACCACTTATCAAGTGCCCGAAATTTTTCTATGCGGACCGCAGCTAGACGTGCAGGAAGAATGTCAGTGAGGTTCTGGAAGGTACCGACAGGGATGCTGAGCCATGACAACTCCACTGTCGCGGCCACATGCGCTAAATTTCACGGTTAAAAATGGTTCAAATGGCTCTGAGCATTATGCGACTTAACTTCTGAGGTCATCAGTCGCCTAGAACTTAGAATTAATTAAACCTAACTAACCTAAGGACATCACACACATCCATGCCCGAGGCAGGATTCGAACCTGCGACCGTAGCGGTCGCTCGGTTCCAGACTGAAGCGCCTAGAACCGCAGGGCCACTCCGGGCGGCTCTCGGTTAAAGATCCATGGCGTGTACAGCCCGTTTGTCGTGATGCCACACATTCTCGATTGATTTTAAATCCGGGGAGTTTGGCGGCCACGGGAATATCGCGAACTTATTCTGTTGCTCTTTGAACCACTCACACTGCGAACTGTGTGACACAGCGCATAATGCTGTTGGTAGATACCATCGTGCTGAGGAAAAAGAAGCTGCATGTAGGGGTGGACATGGTCCCCCAGCATAGATGCATACATGTGTTCATCTATTGTGCCATCCAAGATGACGAAATCACCCAGGGAATGCTAAGAAAACATTCCCCAGACCATAGCGGTCTCTCCTCTGGCCACGACCTATCCCACAACTGTTACAGGCTGCTTGCTTTCAGACGCTCCACGTTTGGTCATCTGTCCAATGGAGCACGAAAATTGATTCGTCTGAAAAGGCAACCTGTCGCCACTCAGGGAACGTCCAGTTGCGATACTGCCGTGCAAATTCTCGTCTTCGTCGCCGACGAACAATAGTAAGCACGGGTGCATGAACCAGGCTCCAGCTGGCGTTGTTGAGGAGACACTATTGGTAGCCCTCTGATCTATCTGGGTGGTCAGTTCCTCAAGCGTTGCACAGCAGTCATTCGCCCCTGTCATCTGTAACCCGTGGTGCACCACAGTTGCCCCAATTCCGGTTTGGGTTAGTTTCGTCATTCACCGTATACTTTAAACACGGCGGCACGCGAAGAGTTTCAAACTTAGTCGTTTTGGAAATGCTTCCACCTTTAACTCGAAAGCCAATGATCATGCTCTTTTGGACACAGATAAATCGCTCAGTTTCCGGATTATTTCAACAACAGCACTGTTTTCCGCGTCTCCTGACAAGCTTTTTTTTAACCCCACCTCTAATGCTGCCACCCGTCGTCTGTGATTGGTTATTGCACACTGATGTCGAACATAGATGGTGTTCACTTTAATGCGACTGAACCGCGTATACAAGGCGAGTCGTCAATAAGGAAAAATATTTCTTAGAAAGCGTCACGTATTGGGCTACAAATTCATTTTCTTCACGTCCCTATGTCACTAAATGGCAATGCTGTTCAATTTTATAAGATCGAGAAACGTGAAAAGACATTTTGGGTGTTCCTTTGCACCGACAGTGGTCAAGGGCAAAGATCAGCAACACCGCACAACATGCAAGTGATGTAGGTAGTGGGTGCCGACGATTACATCTACATCTACATCTACATCCATACTCCGCAAGCCACCTGACGGTGTGTGGCGGAGGGTATCTTGAGTACGTCTATCGGTGCTCCCTTTTATTCCAGTCTCGTATTGTTCGTGGAAAGAAGGATTGTCGGTATGCTTCTGTGTGGGCTCTAATCTCTCTGATTTTATCCTCATGGTGTCTTCGCGAGATTTGCGTAGGAGGGAGCAGTATACTGCTTGACTCTTCGGTGAAGGTATGTTCTCGAAACTTTAACAAAAGCCCGTACCAAGCTACTGAGCGTCTCTCCTGCAGAGTCTTCCACTGGAGTTTATCTATCATCTCCGTAACGATTTCGCGATTACTAAATGATCCTTTAACGAAGCGCGTTGCTCTCCGTTGGATCTTCTCTATCTCTTCCATCAACCCTACCTGGTACGGATCCCACACTGCTGAGCAGTATTCAAGCAGTGGGCGAACAAACGTACTGTAAGCTACTTCCTTTGTTTTCGGATTGCATTTCCTTAGGATTCTTCCAATGAATCTCAGTCTGGCATCTGCTTTATCGACGATGAACTTTATATGATCATTCCATTTTAAATCACTCCTAATGCGTACTCACAGATAATTTATGGAATTAACTGCTTCCAGTTACTGACCTGCTATATTGTAGCTAAATGATAAGAGATCTATCTTTCTATGTATTCGCAGCACATTACACTTGTCTACATCGAGATTCAATTGCCATTCCCTGCGCCATGCGTCAATTCGTTGCATATCCTCCTGCATTTCAGCACTATTTTCCAACGTTACAACCTCTCGATATACCACAGCATCATCCGCAAAAAGCCTCAGTGAACTTCCGATGTCGTCCACAAGGTCATTTATGTATATTGTAAATAGCAACGGTCCTATGAGACTCCCCTGCGGTACACATGAAATCACTCCTACTTCGGAAGACTTCACTCCATTGAGAATGACATGCTGCGTTCTGTTATCTAGGAACTCTTCCATCCAATCACACAATTGGTCTGATAGTCCATATGCTCTTACTTTGTTCATTAAACGACTGTAGGGAACTGTATCGACCGCCTTGAGGAAATCAAGAAACATGACATCTACCTGTGAACCCGTGTCTATGTCCTTCTGAGTCTCGTGGACGAATAGCGCGAGCTGGGTTGCACACGACCATCTTTTTCGAAACCCATGCTGATTCCTACAGAGTAGGTTTCTAGTCTCCAGAAAAGTCATTATACTCGAACATAATACGTGTTCCAAAATTCTACAACTGATCGACGTTAGAGATATAGGTCTATAGTTCTGCACATCTGTTCGACGTCCCTTCTTGAAAACGGGGATGACCTGTGCCCTTTTCCAATGCTTTGGAACTCTACGCTCTTCTAGAGACCTACGGTACACCGCTGCAAGAAGGGGGCAAGTTCCTTCGCGTACTGTGTGTAAATGCAATTTCCGTAACATAGCATCCGGGAAATGCAGATATCGCTCTCGTGTCAGCCTTAGTGGTGGCATATGTGCCCCTGTGGGGTGCCGATCGATAATACTGCACCAGACATTAACACCGCACCGCTACTGGTACTCTCGTACAACTGTGCATGAGTTTCCTGTTCGTGAAAAATGCTGTTTGTGCCTTTGACGCTGTATAATGACTCTGCAGAAATCCGGCCTCCTGGCGACAATGTTTGTACCTTCTGCATGCGAAAGGGGTAGTAATGGTTTCTGTGCAATACTCGCATAACAGTACGTTATCAATACCGATACTCCACGCCCGGGTTCGATTCCCGGCGGGGTCAGAGATTTTCTCTGCCTCGTGATGACTGGGTGTTGTGTGATGTCCTTAGGTTAGTTAGGTTTAAGTAGTTCTAGGGGACTGATGACCATAGATGTTCAGTCCCATAGTGCTCAGAGCCATCTGAACCATTTGAACCGATACTCCGCAACAGTTTGTAACAAATTCTCTTCGTCATCCGCACTGTACGTCCACTAAATCCTGAAGGTTATAACATGCACCATACTCCCTCAAGCGCCTATCCATAGAGTAAAATGTTTTCGCGGATGGAAGGCGCTGATTAGGAAACCTCTCGTGATACAGTTGTCTTGCAGAGTCAGCTCTTCCATCGGCGAGTCCACAGGTGAGGTGGATGTCGGCGTACTCTTCGTTTGTGAAACTTGCCGTGGTAGTAACAGTGCGACGCGTCCGTAAGCAGCTGTCAGCGCGGCTAGGGTGGACTACAGCGAACAGTGCAGTGCTGTTGTAAACAAGTTATGCACTTAGCGGTCTTCCTTTCCGTTTATTATGTCCGCAGCTCGAGGTCTAGACGCTAGCGTTGCTGCATTTGGATCACGGGGTCTCGGGTTCGATTCCCGGCCGGGTTGGAGAGTTTCTCTGCCCGGAGGCTGGGTGTTTGTATTGTCATCATCATCATCATTCGTGTCAGTGTCTAAATTGGACTGTGTAAATATTGGGACTTTGTACGGGCGCTGATGACCGCGCAGTTGAGCGCCCCACAAACCAAACATCATCCTTTCCGTTTATAATGGGAGGTTCCTACCACATTCTGTGACATCTAGTAGTCAGGCCTACTAGATAAGTGGCTTGTCAAGCGAGTGCTTTTAGTATTCGTACATCAGAAATATTTTCATGATTATCACACTCACTGCAAGTATGCTTGAAATATGAGCCCTAGTGCCTATCAGTTAAGCTATAATTTATTCTCGTCCTAACTTTTTAATGCAACGGTATGGATAACGCATCTGACCAATAGCTAGTGCACATTTCTGATGGACTCCCTCACCCTGGCAAGGCCACATTTCCTTCCTCTCGTATATATTTTATCCAAAGCTTGGACAACCCAGCAAGAAAATGGAGGTTATTTTAAATACCTCAACCAAATGCTACCCACAACTAAATAATCAAGATTACTATTTGTCTCACATATCTCCTCTTTTATTACAATAAATTCTTTCACGATAATGTTGCAAAATTTCTTGCATTACACTTAAACACAATAGTTAAACAAGGGATTCTCCATCCAACGGGCATGACATAACATAAGCATTCTACTATTCTGTGGTCTCGTAATGTTTCTGTCTATTGCTACTATGCACTTTCTGGATTGGTAAGGAATCTTTCGCGACTTCATTCTCTCCCACACTCTCTTAACCTCATTCGTTAGCAACATGACGAATTTACTGACTTTCGTGCTCTACTGGGAAAAATCATGCTTGACCCACCGTATTTGAAACTAATTTGCTACTGTCTCATGCAAATCACACTGGCAGTATAAAACACATCTCAAAATGTTTGGTTATCTACTCGTCCTGCTTTCCCACGTCAAACAATAGTCATCCCAGATTCACACGTCACTGGCCCACGTAACAATTTTCCTACCTCAAACTCTGGAGGATTTATGCACATCTCCCTGTGCAATGCAACCCTCATGGAGTTGCCGGGTAGATGGCTGACTCACTTTAATTCGCTCTCAGAGTATCTGAATATCAAGCTGGCGTCACATGAATGTATCTCATAATGTAAGTTTTGGTATTTTATTTATCTCACACATGGATCCTCAACTGAATGCTAGGAGAAGCAAATTGTAATTCTTTTTATTGCCTCATAGGTTGAGACTCACACTGTACTCACCACGTGGAACTGCTTACCTCTAATTCAAGTTCTGCACGCGGAAATCTTAATTATTTTCAACTTAGATTTACACACGCAAGTATTTCATCTTAATACTACCACACGCTAGTATTTTGTCTTATAATTACAACACGTGGTTTCTTTGTCACTTCCGAAGAATCCTATGTTCCCCATGAACTTTTTACCTGCCTATCTTTTTCCGAGTAATTTACGTAAGCCTCCCACCAAAATGTTTCTGAAAAGAGAAATTATTAGTGCATCGACTCTTAAGTAATCCACAGGTATACCATTTTCATTTAAATTCGTTTTTCTGGAGCACACATATTGCACGTCTTCACACCTCTGGAACCAGCGACAGAGTGCTGAAACATGGCCGTTCATCCGGTCACCCTGCGCTTCCGCAGAAGTGGGGGAGGACCTCGCCACCTTATTGGTCAACCACATTCCAGGCCCTCTGGTGCTCTGGTATACTTCCTCTCTTTGGTTCAGCCAAAGGTGACCAGAGAACTGTCTCGAAGATGATTATACAATCTGCCTTCACTACCTGTGGTTAGCAGACGACCAGCCATTCATTCAGTTCACAAACATCACCAAACTGGATTCAGGGATCTGTTTTTAAGGGAGTGCACATCTGAATAATTAAACATACAAATTACCCTTCTTTCCTACATTGGTATCCGGCTTCGGTGTATTAAATAAAATGGTGTTATTGTACAAAAAACGCTGTTCTGACAAGAACAAAGAAGTATGTTGTACATCTTTTCTATGTCGGGCAGTGCTGTACCCTTTCAATATGGCAAAAACATTCCCTCACATGAGAGACTGTACACTCTGTCACTGCAGGCAACGTGTGGGTCGTAAGTTCTGATACAATTCCACACATACTACGATGCTATTTGTTCTTTCTCGTATCTTTCAACCGCTGGCAGATACAAGTCAGCTCATTAGTGTGTCATGTGATGCATCTGTGGGTGGATAATACGTCATGATCGTGGGGTTTGTCGGTTTCTCCTTAAATGGTTAACTGTTTCTTTTGTTTTATGTAAACAATACATAGATAAGAAGAAAGTTAACAAACGTCCGTCACTTGTTGCGCGTAGGAGCATGTGGTCTTCGGAAGATTTTTCCTCATTTACGGTTCACCCTGCATGAAGTGTGCCTCAGAAATGTTGCGACAAACTTCGATGGATTGTCCGTCACGTTTGCTGCGAAAGGGGTGGCCTAGTGGCAGGCGCCGGCGCCTTTAACTTCGACGCTCTGTAGTATCGTTGTATGACCTTTCTGGACATGGGTTCCTGTCCTCAATTTGTTTCTCAAGATACCCTCTACAGCCCCTCGAAGACCGCCGCAACATTTCTGAGACACACCGTATATTGTCTCTGTCATCATTCTCACAACTGTAAACACAGCATATGAGTTTTCTATGCTGGATTTCGTATTTTATCAGTAGTCGGACACTTCCCATCCGCCTAGGGCTGCGTGGTGCATCGGCAGATAATTCGTATGTATCCAAAAAAAAAGTTGCTTTTTTGTAGTTGGCAGATGGATATATGATCAATACCAATGGTTACCAAGATCTTTTGGCACTGCTCCCAGTGCGCTGAGAACCAGTAGGACCACATTCACTGGTTTACGCCAATGTCACTGTAGTTCGATTACCAAGTCGTCATAGGTCACAAATTTCTCAAGTTCTTTCTCGTCGTTTCTGCTTTCAACTGGGGTGGCAATAACAATGATCCACACTTCCCTTTTCTGTACAATTGTGATGCCTGGAGTGTTGTATAAGAACATTAGATGGTGGAAGTCTCACAGTAATATGACGCGTTTGTTTTCGGCAGTTTTTTCTGGTTCGTGGTCTCAGCAGTTCTTTGCCAACGGCAGATGGTAATTTTGGCCTAAGCTTCAGTAGATCATTGTGCCCCTACTTATAATCAGTCTGAAAGATCTTTTTGCAAGAGCTCACTACTTCCCTCAGCTTCTTTGTGAGTCTTCAGCTCTGGTCTTCTGCTGAATTCTCAACTACGGCTATGATAGCGTTAGTTCTGATGACTTGTTCTTGGGCAGAAAAATAATCTTTCACTCTCCTTCTTTTGGGTTGCGTTGGTCCCTTAAAGAAGGCCTTGAAGGGTAGACTATTCCTGTCAGACAAGCGTGTGCAAGCAGACATTTACGGACTTCTCCTTGCAGCAGGACACGGTGTTGAATCTCACAGGTATCTTCAGTCTAGTACGTCGGTACCACAATGTTCACGGCGGTTTACCCATAAGTGACGATCAAAAAGTTTCCATTTGAGGGGAGAGCTGCAGCGTTTATGCATCGTAACGCGACTTTGTTGCGGGTATATAAGCACCGACATGTGAGAGAGGGGAGTGATGTGGCATTCTTGTCTTTATGACGTGCTTACGGTAAATGCAGAAACGTGGACTGTGGCGACATTATTATCAAACAGTCCAAACAGTATCAACGTGCTGTTATCCTTTTCTTGGCTGACAGCAGACATCCATCGGACAAGAAGGATGCATGTGGGGCAGCACATCTGTAGAAACCCACCGTTGTGAAATTGTGCGCCAAGTTCCCTGCTGGTCGCGATTGAACACAAGACACAGGTCGATCGTAGCGCAGAAGTTACGCCATTTCGAATGGGAGACACTCGAGCACCTTCTCTCAAGATGTGATATCTCCACATGCGATTATCACCCCTTTGGTCCCTTAAAGAAGGCCTTGAAGGGTAGACTATTCCTGTCAGACAAGCATGTGCAAGCAGACATTTACGGACTTCTCCTTGCAGCAGGACACGGTGTTGAATCTCACAGGTATCTTCAGTCTAGTACGTCGGTACCACAATGTTCACGGCGGTTTTGCCTGATGGACATACCAGTTCGAGACTGTACGGCCTTCGAGCGGAAAATTTTTGATCGCCCTTTACATTTTATCTTCAGCTTTCTCCAAAAGCTTCCCACACAAGGCTTTGTTGCGCAGGCTGTCTATATGGCACTGGAGTACGTATTTACGGTATTGCTTCATGGTCTACTGTACTTTGAGTGACTTTCTGTTGTTAACTCGAATTAGGGCTGAATGTTGGACATCCTGTACACAGTCTGCCAATGCATGCTTCTCTTCTTCACTGGTTGTCTCACTTGTAGGAGCCCTCTTTCACCTGCTTTACTGGGCAAATACAGCCTGTCGACGTCACTGCGAAGGTGGAGTGCGTGGTGAAACGCCGTGAACTTTCTTGTTTTCCTGTCCAGATTACCCAGCTCTGCTTGTCCATTCCACAATGCTTGTGGCTGTGCTTGTGTCCATTTCACAATGCCTGCAGTGTATGTGATGACGAGTATGACCCAGGTATTGATTGCCTTGATGGTATAGCCTTCATTCATTTTGATTTTCAAAATTTTGTGACCATTTGGACGTACTTTTTGCTGGCCACAGTTTGTACATTCAGTGCTAGTTGCAAAATGCCTACGTATCTGTAGGCTTCTGACTGATGACATTTGATGACTTGCCCATCTGGAATTTTGATTTTTTCATTTCCTGTGATTTTGTCTTTTTAGGAATGCCAATGTGGCGCATTTGTCTATGCTGAGTTCCATACCTATTTCAGATTTTCTGTAGAGCTTCATGACATGCATATATAGCAGGTGGGATAGTTTCTGAGAACTTCTCGCTGTTTGATAGCCCAGGTTTTTTTCTGTAAGATAGTTGACAGTGGGATCAAGACGGCTATGAACATCGTGTTGATGTTGAATAGTCTGTAACTTTCCAACAGGTAGTTCTAGTCTTCAATGTTCCGTCGCATTTTCTGCGAATTGTCTCATGTTTTGCAGATCCCGATTGTATTCAGCCACCTTATGATTATACTGTGTTGTCCGGCTTTGGCAGTTCTCCACAAATATTTTGACAGTTAGGAGCTGATCTACTGTGACCTGCTTGTTCGCTAGTTATTTTTTGTTCTACTAGTATGACGTCGTATTCTTGCAGAAAGTCCCGAATTCTATCGGCTAAGATGTCTGTCAGCATTGTGGACAGAAATGTTATTAGTCTGTAATTTTGAGGTATCATTCTATATTATATATTAAATGCGTTTTCCGATTGTTAGCCATTCACTGATATTACCTGTCTGCAGCATTGTGTTAAACGGTTCTGCCATTTTCACATGCAGACTGGTCAGACATTTGAGCCAGAAGCCCTGCACGCTCGTTGCAAGGGAATGTCCAGTTCTTGGCTACATTCACTCTTTGCTTAACGGTTTCAGGTGTTATCTCCATCTGTTGCATTCTATTATTAGAAAATTTATTTTCAAAGCTCTTCATCCACTCAGCAATTTAGTTGGAGCCTTTTCAGTTCCCCAGGCATCTTCATAGAACTAGGTCGTTGCCTCTGCCTCTGGTTTTTCAACTTTTATGTTGCCGATTCAGAGTCTGGTAGAACTGCCTCTGATTGAACTGGAAAGTTTGATTTTGCCGTTACTGGATGACCCTGGTCTTGCATGTTTCAATTTTCCAGGCTGATGCAGTTATTTGTTGCCTCAGACTTTCAAAACTTTTTCAATTTTCCTCATATTGAGTCAGTACATTTTGTCAGGTACTTTTTGGTATTCTGGTTACTCAGTTTACGCTATTTCATGTTCTTCAAGTCGCCTGCATCATATTTCAAGCATTTGATTTTCAGTTCAAGTTGAACTTTGCGCTTTGGTTTCCCAGTCGTTCTAACAGGCTTTGACTGCACTAACCCTTGTTCGTCTGTTGCTGTTACTGCGGTACTGTAGGAGATATGGTTCATTTCTTCTATTGTTGTTATTTGGACAACGTCCTTCATCAGTGGAGCCAATTGTTTTCTGCGGACATAGAAGGGGATTGTGGCGAAAAGTAAGAGGACGACATCTGCAAAAGTCACTGCAGAACTGCATGTCGCATTCGCGCACCCTGTCAGCACCAAAACAGTATGACGGAAAGTCTACAAGTTGGGAATTACAGGAGAGGTGTAGTAAAAAAGACTGCTCATCACTGATACAAACGGCCGTAACAAGAAAACGTGGTGCCGAGGTGGCCGAGTTTACGTACGAAGAATGAAACGTGGAAGGGGTCCGGTGACGATTTGGGCAGCCATAACGTTGTATTGCATGGGATCCATGGATAATCTGCAAGGCTACATCACTGCCAAAGAATTATATTACATTTTGACTGTTAAAGTCCATCTCATGGTACCTGTTTGTTCCCCAGTAGTGACGCTGTGTTCCAAGACGGCAGGGCCACTGTTCACACAACTCACGTCGTCCACGACTGGTTTGTGAGCACCAGGATGAACTGTCGTATCTCACCTGGCCACCACAGTAACTGGTTCAAATGGCTCTGAGCACTATGGGACTTAACATCTGAGGTTATCAGTCCCATAGACTTAGAACTACTTAAATCTAACTAACCTAAGTAGATCACACACATCCATGCCCGAGGCAGGATTCGAACCTGCAACCGTAGCGGTCGCACGGTCTCAGACTGAAGAGCCTAGAACCGCTCGGCCACACTGGCCGGCACAGTCATTGGATATCCATATTATTGGGGCATCGTGGTCTACTTTGAAGAGTGCTCGTGACCGCTATCCACCTGCATCACCATTAGCCGGCCGTGTTAGACATGGTAATGTGTTGCATTTTTAGTGTTTCCCTATTTTTGTCCATCCCCTGTAGATATGAGAATGAGTATTTTTCTGGTGTTATAACATGAATAACCAGTTGCCTGTTTGTACACTACTCGTACTGTGTCAGTGTAGAAAGTTAAGTTTTCAACAATCATCTGATGTGAAATCGTTTTTGCGATTCTTTACGTTTTAGCTTTTCTAAATGTCAGTGCAGAAACACGTCTTCTGGGTTTCTCCTGTCTAACAGAAAGATATCACTTCCACTATGACTCGGTGAAAATATATTACGTGGGGACGAAAAAAATTCGAATCTTAGAGGCTGCTAACCTCAGAGATGAATATGCCATCAGTAAAAATATACATGGGTTCAGAACATCTGAAATAAAACTAATCAAACTTCACGTGGTCGATTCCCATTATTTTGAGGACTTCGTGAAAACTGTTATAAGTAGCAATTATTTCACTATTCTTGACGTTTGTCCGATGGATACATTGCTCCACGCCAGATTGTTCAGTATACTCCATGTTAAATGTATTGCCATACAGGAATGGCACGTACCAACTAACAGAGTAAAAGCGCTGCTTTTGCCGATCGATGTCATGTTACAGCCGAGAGGCGACGGTATTGTACATAGCTATATATATATATATATATATATATATATATATATATATATATATATATATATATATATATATATATATATATATATATATATATGTTATTGGTTGTGTAATGCAGTGTTGACGATGTTGACCAGCCTCTGTAGCCGAGGTCGATATCCCATGCTTGTACTGTGGCGCTCGAATCGGAAGTAATCAGGTTCGAATCCTGGTCGTGAATGAAATTTTCAATGCTAGTATTTGTCTAGGAAAGTGAGCAGAGTTGGTGGCGTAAATTCCTTGGTCACCAGACTTTGCTTCAGGGTCTTAGATTGAATTCCGAACCTCTCCAAAGTCTTTCATGCATTGAGGGCATTGACACTGTTGATGGTGATCCGGCCAACGATGTTAAGCTCGGCGCCCTCCTTGGCGATATACGAGAGGAATAGGTTATGTGCCGGCATAGACTTTCACCCTCTCCCTTCCCTTCATCCATAACAACACAAACCCAACACTACACTGTACAAGCACTCGTCACAGTCATACACGCGACACAGATACGCGCTAGACCCTTCATAACAGGGAGG
The DNA here is from genome assembly GCF_021461385.2 of Schistocerca piceifrons. Taxonomy (NCBI): domain Eukaryota; kingdom Metazoa; phylum Arthropoda; class Insecta; order Orthoptera; family Acrididae; genus Schistocerca; species Schistocerca piceifrons. The sequence goes on from NC_060143.1 coordinate 299,094,780, forward strand.
GGGCTACGGCAAACCACCTTCACTAGCACCTAGCCGAGAGGGGCGATCCACGATTCCTGCATCTGCTCCCCTCTACTCATTCCGTGAGCATAGCACCATTGTGAGTGCCATTGTGAGGAGTCGGTTGAGCACTTAGCACACCCCTGAGAAGCTACGAGATCTGAACCAGGTGACCTCTGCAGTGAGCTGGTCGCTTCCCATGAGAGGTTGTGAAACGAAAAACCAAAATCACTCAGCTGATAACTAATTAAGTATCTGAATTAAACAAAGGTGTTTCATTTAAACATGAAATATGGGTACTACAACTCGTGTAGATATATTGGTAAAGATTTCCGTCAAGCTACTACATGAAACTGAAGATAACTGTAACAATCAAATTTATTGCTACATGCGTAAATGTGATTCTTGACACTGGGTAAACTCTACAGATAATTACATAAGGGTACAAGGGTTCAAAAACAAGCACGAAAAACCTTGGCTTTGATGGGTGGATTTTAGATAGAACTGACGCAAACACGGCGTCCATGAAAATCGCCAATGATCTGCTGAATAAGTTGGTAGCCTAAAGGAATGATCCAGGAAAGCACGTACAGTACCGATTCTCTCGCCTAAGCGTTTATTGAGTGCAGCTAGCTAGCTGTAGGATTACTGCAGAAAACGAAACTCTGGCGTGAAACAGTATCTTCGTGTTCCCTTCGTCAGGACGTAAGCAGATGCGGCCTATGTTTACCACTCTGCCAATACTCAGATGTGGGGGATGGCTGCAGTAGTGGCTACCAATTTTTAAGTTCAGGGCGGATTCTGTGATCAGCTTTACAGCAAAGACATCTCCTTCTCCAAATACTAACGTGTAGTCGTCTCTCTCTGAAGATTTGGGACGAAGTAGCTTACTGTATCACGCCCTGAAGCGAAATGTCCTTTCCCCTCCTCCACAAAATTTAGCTGGTTCTACCAGCGCCAGAATATCAGCAGCCAGCAACAGTGTACTTTCCGAGTTTCAACCAATGAAAAGTTTATAACAACTGCAATAATTTCCCTTCCCTTAACAAATCTGCCATGTTCAACCAGCATCGCTCAGTTATCTTTTAGAGTGGGGCACTAGAATGGAATTCTCTCCTATTGTATACAGAGTGTCCCAGTTACGTTAGGACTGCTTGCGTCAAATTCCAATCTGCAATACCGTCTCTTGGCGATTTGCGTCGTTACGATTCCTGAAGTTTCAATAACAGCTGTATAGATAATCTAAGTGCTAGCATTGCTCCAGCAGGCATCCTGACTGCTAATGTAACAGTACGTGTCTGATACTTGTAGGAGGATCGCAATGGGGTAGTGAGGCAACATCGCGGTTTTTGAGTCCTCCAGCGTTTGTGGGCGAGAATTCGTCGAATTCGACCCGAATACCGAGAATGTTCCTGGGTGCTCCTTCATGACGACACCTTAGCCCTTAAAGCGTAGACTGTGCACGAATTTTTGGCCAGCAGATTGATCACAGTCCTGGATAACACACAGTATTCGCCGGATTTGGCCCTAACCGACCTCCGGTTGTTCCTCAAATTGAAGGTGGGAATGAAAGGACACCGCTCTGACGCAATTAAGGACGTTTAAGAAAATTGCGCTGCAGTACTAAATGCAACTCCAATAAAGGATTACAGTGAATGTTTCAAAACACTTTTAACGATTTCAGGTGTGTTTTGATTCAGGGGGAGACAATGCTGAATAAATACAGTGATTTTGTGAACATAATCCATGTGTTTTATTTTTCATAGACACAGTCCTAGCGGACTGAGAGACACTGTGTATGTGTGTTTTCACGTTTTGTCCAATGGCTATGGCTGCATATGTGCACTCAAGAATCTCCAACACAGCCACAAAATTAACTGTCATGTACCAACCATGGGCCTCCTTACAAAATTTAAGTATCCACACTTTTGGCTGCTCTACCTCACAACAGCAACGTTCCTTGATGAATTGTCGGGTTTTTCTCTTCCCTTCACAGATCTTATCTTTTCTAAAAGGCATTCTTGAGTTCCTCACAAACTGAAAGTGTACAATGTGGCCTGCCGGGGTGGCAGAGCGGTTCTAGACGCTACAGTCTGGAACCGCGCGATCGCTACGGTCGCAGGTTCGAATCCTGCCTCGGGCATGGATATGTGTGATGTCATTAGGTTAGTTAGATTTAAGAAGTTCTAAGTTCTACGGGACTGATGACCTCAGAAGTTAAGTCCCATAGTGCTCAGAGCTATTTGAACCATTTTTTTTTTACTATGTGCTGGGCGCTTTTGATGTGCCATTCTTACAGCAACTGCTTGGTCTCGTTGCATCTGTCAAGGTATAGCACTCAGTTCCCAGCACTTACCTGACAGTATTCTGGCTTTCAGCGCAAACATTTTTATGGTCTACGCGCTGTGCTCCCCCTTGGAGCTCTTGCGTCTTCTCACAGACGGCTAGTCACTCCAAGTTGCAGTAAAGCAATACAATTTCTGATCACTGTACGAAATTTAAGAAAACAACACTATTTAGATTTTCAATCATTGGTGTCGTATTTAATTGTGTGGTTATTTTCACACAGTATTAAAAATTTACATGGATTGGGTTCCTCATCTGAAATATGGTTTATTTATAATGAGGTGACGAAAGTCATGGGACAATGATACGCAGATATACAGATGCTTGTAGTATCACATACACAAGGTACAAAAGAGCAGTGAAGGTGGAGCTGTCATTTGCACTCAGGTGACTGACATGAAAAGTTGTCTGATGTGATTATGGCCTCACGACAGAGATTAAAATACTTTGAACGTGGAATGATGGTTGGAGCTAGACAAATGTTTATTCCATTCCGGAAATTGTTAGGGCATTCAATATTTCGAGGTCAAATTTGTCAAGAGTGTGCCGAGAATACCAAATTTCAGGCATTACCTCTCACCACGGACAATGCAGTGGCCGACGACCTTCAGTTAACTGTCGAGAGCAGTGGCGTTTACTATCGGTGCTAATAGACAAGAAACACTGTATGAAATAACCGCTGAAATAAACGTGGGACTCACAACGAACGTATCCCTTAGGATAGTGCGGCGAAATTTGGCGTAAATGGGCTATGACAGCAGACGATCGATCCAAGTGCCTTTGCTAACAGTGCGACGTCTCTCCTGGGCTCATGACCATAATGAATGGACACTAGACGACAGGAAAGCCGTGGTCTGGTCAGGGTCCTGATTTCAGTTGGTAAGAGCTGACTGTAAGTTTCGAATGTGGCGCAGACCCCACGAAGCCATGGACCCAAGTTGTCAAGAAGACACTGTCCAAGCTGGTGGTGGTCCCATGATCGTGTGGGCTGTGTTTATATGGATCATTGACAGGAAATTGTTATGTTCGGCTACTTGGAGAGCATTTGCAGTCATTCGTGGACTTCATGTTATCAAAAAATGATGTCACGTCACCGTTACACAATTGTTCGCGACTGGTTGGAAGAACATTCTGGACAATTCCAGGCCGGCCGGAGTGGCCGAGCGGTTCTAGGGGCTACAGTCTGGAACCGCGCGACCGCTACGGTCGCAGGTTCGAATCCTGCCTCGGGCATGGATGTCTGTGATGTCCTTAGGTTAGTTAGGTTTGGGTAGTTCTAAGTTCTAGGGGACTGATGACCTCAGAAGTTAAGTCCCATAGTGCTCAGAGGCATTTTGGACAATTCGAGAGAACGATTTGGCCACCCAGATCGCCCGACATGAATCCCATCGAACATTTATGAGACATAGTCAAGAGGACAGTTCGCGCACAAAATCCTGCACGGACAACACTTTCGCAATTATTGACGGCTATAGATGCAGACTTCAAGAAGAATATAATAATTCCAATCCCAAAGAAAGCAGGTGTTGACAGATGTGAAAATTACCGAACTATCAGTTTAATAAGTCACAGCTGCAAAATACTAACACGAATTCTTTACAGACGAATGGAAAAACTGGTAGAAGCCGACCGCGGGGAAGATCAGTTTGGATTCCGTAGAAATGTTGGAACACGTGAGGCAATACTGACCCTACGACTTATCTTAGAAGAAAGATTAAGGAAAGGCAAACGTACGTTTCTAGCATTTGTAGACTTAGAGAAAGCTTTTGACAATGTTGACTGGAATACTCTCTTTCAAATTCTGAAGGTGGCAGGGGTAAAATGCAGGGAGAGAAAGGCTATTTACAATTTGTACTGAAAGCATATGGCAGTGATAAGAGTCGAGGGACATGAAAGGGAAGCAGTGGTTGGGAAGGGAGTGAGACAGGGTTGTAGCCTCTCCCCGATGCTATTCAATCTGTATATTGAGAAAGCAGTAAAGGGAACAAAAGAAAAGTTCGGAGTAGGTGTTAAAATCTACGGAGAAGAAATAAAAACTTTGAGGTTCACCGATGACATTGTAATTCTGTCAGACAAAGGACTTGGAAGAGCAGTTGAACGGAATGGACAGTGTCTTGAAAGGAGGCTATAGGATGAACATCAACAAAAGCAAAACGAGGATAATGGAGTGTAGTCGAATTAAGTCGGGTGATGCTGAGGGAATTAGATTAGGAAATAAGACACTTAAAGTAGTAGATGAGTTTTGCTATTTGGGGAGCAAAATAACTGATGATGGTAGTAGAGAGGAAGTAAAATGTAGACTGGCGATAGCAAGGAAAGCGTTTCTGAAGAAGAGAAATTTGTTAACATCGAGTACAGATTTAAGTGTCAGGAAGTCGTTTCGGAAAGTATTTGTTGGAGTGTAGCCATGTATGGAAGTGAAACATGGACGATAAATAGTTTAGACAAGAAGAGAATAGAAGCTCTCGAAATGTGGTGTTACAGAAGAATGCTGAAGATTAGATGGGTAGATCACGTAACTAATGAGGAGGTATAGAATAGAATTGGGGAGAAGAGGAGTTTGTGGCACAACTTGACTAGAAGAAGGGATCGGTTGGTACGACATGTTCTGAGGCATCAAGGGATCACCAATTTAGTATTGGAGGGCAGCGTGGAGGGTAAAAATCGTAGAGGGAGACCAAGAGATGAATACAATAAGCAGATTCACAAGGATGTAGGTTGCAGTAGGTACTGGGAGATGAAGAAGCTTGCACAGGATAGAGGAGCACGGAGAGCTGCATCAAAGCAATCTCAGGACTGAAGACCACAACAACAACAACAACATAGATGCAACGTGGCCCAGTATTTCTGCAGGGAACTTCCAACAACTTGTCGAGTCCATGCCATCGAGTTGCTGCACTATATTGGGCAGGGCGAGGTCCGACACAATATTAGGAGGTATTCCATAACCACGGGCACCTCCGTGTATGAGGTTACGCAGCTGTTTTGAAAACAAATCTGTCCCATAACACCGTGTCATTTTGCACGTGCCTTGTGCTTACAGGGGATCACTGCAAGACGGCGGCAGCGGGGAGCTGTCTGCCTCTGACGGCCAGGCCACTCCGGCATCGGCGACGGTCTCTGAGGTAGGCACGGAGTCGGCTGGCTCTTCTTCCTCCTCCGAGGTTTCAGAGGACGCCCTGGAGCCGGAGTGGCTGTGGAGGCGGCGCGCCCTGGAGCGCTTCCAGTGGGCGGCGCGCCGCGTCGTGCTGCGGGGGCGCCTGCTGCGCCGGCTCTCGGTGCTGTCTGCGCTGCTGGCCGCCGTCAAGGACCGCCGCCGCATCCTGGCCGTGGGGCCCAAGGAGGAGGTGGCGGAGGCTACTCGTCCTTCATACAGCTCTCCCTCGAACCGGACCCGGGACACTGTGCTGAGTGGTTCACAAACAAACTAGTATACACCGCAGCTGCACTAGCACTGATGTGGTTCGAAGTAACAGGCCGTTTCCATCTCCCCAGTATGGCACACAATTAAATGGTACTGTCATCCGATAAGTGTTCCCCCGCTAACCCCTACTCTCAGGTCATGATACATCACCGATAAAAATTCAGTCACTAACCCTTTCCATCATTTCCTGACAAGTTACCAGTCAAAGTTTACATCGAATAGCCTGACACCGTGGAAACTGGATAAACAGTAACGCTCAGCTGTCCTCTAACCTTCCATCCACACCCAAGCAAATGCCAGCAATTTCTCGGATGCCTCAAAACAATTAATATATACCAGCAGGTATTGTATCAGCACCCTGCTGCTAGATGTGCTTTAAGCCAACGTTTCTTAATATTTTCGAGAGGAACTTTTTTGAACGTCCAAATTTGTCGTAGAATCCGTGGTTTGTTTCCATAGGGCGTTTGTAATACAAAATTCTGTAACTGGATTATTTTCAACAAAAATGGCAAATTATTACCAATATTATTATTTTCCTTCAGAAAGTAATTTCAAAATCAATCCATAAGTTTTTTAAAGTAATTACATTTAAAACACATAGTGAACCAGGATTTTTAAATTTAAATTTTATTGTGGCAAGTGGTTCTTAGCTTCTATGAATGAAAGCTGAATTTTCATGACAGGTTCGCCACCAAGCTGCTTGCAACGTTTATTTTTTGTCGACGCGTAAGCTGAGAACATTGTTTTGCAGATATATGTAGTTGCAAATGTTAGAAATTCTAACGTGGCCTTTTGCGCCGAAACGATAAACACAGGCTTATTCGCTGTCGGTGTCATATTCAAATGGACTTTTACTTTGAAATTTATACGCAGAATCGAAGAATAGTTGTTATTTCGTTCTTTTAAATTTCGAAGAGGCATTAATTATTTTCAGTTACTTTTTTGCGTGTTACGAAAAAAGTCATGTAACTATCGCGGAATCCTTGAGTGCTCATGGAACACAGAGTTCCTGCAAAACAGAGGTTAAGAAACTCTGGTTTAAGCTATCACGCACTTTGCTTCTCTGCACAGCTTAGGACAATTAAATGATACTGTGTTCTTCAAGGGCCTCTCACTAACTGCTAAGCTTATTTCGGGATAAGTCACACCAGTAACTTATAACGAGCCATTACGAGTGGTCTAAAATTGGAAAATTTACCACACTACTTCATTTAAATGCTGTAAACAGAGGTAGCTGTTCCCACAAACACCAATTCTAGTATCGTCAACTGCAGTGAATCACACTACATCAGTTCTAAGAAGCCTCTGAACTTTATTTTCAAACTCTTCTCGTTATTCTGTTGATATTCATCTTGAATCCATGTACCGTGAATATTACCATTTGAGTCTAATCTCCCCTGATATGGTCCTCATGTTCCTGTACAGTTATTCCATAAGAAGGTTATAAACAACATTACGATAATGCATTAAAGGCCTCACTCAAATAAACTGCTGCTAAAGAACGGCTTCTTGTCCTATAAATTTCATTTTAAATTCTGGTAGTAGTACCTTTGGAGTCTGTACTTACGATGGGCAGCACTTGTATAAACTGGCATTGAAAATCAACTTGCGTTGTCAAATATACCCGAGACAAACGTCTAAACAGCTTTTGGTGACGATAAGTAAGACTTTACAGTGTACTACATGTAACTATATCCCAGTTGTAATTGTGTGAGCTACAGTTTCTCGTCAGCTATTCATTAGCGTCCACATTGATAATTTAATAATGAAATATTGCAAATCTTGTGCTTGATATTCGTTATTTTGTGACAATTATATAAATTTTTGCTACTTCACTTCTTTTCAATTTACTGTTTCAATGTTACATAAGTGGATAAACATATTGAAAAAAAATTTAGAAACTTTACACATATTTCATTTTTCTGGTAATTTTGGTAATTTTATGTAGTGGTTTACAGACAGCCTGTTACTGTGAGATACATGTACAGCATTTTTTTCAGATTTTCTACTGTACCTAAAATGCGCGTTAGTATTATATTTTGCTGAGAGAATAAAGTCATTACCGACATTATATTCTTAGTGTTGTTAACAATCGATTCTTGTTAGTGTCCATGCCTGAGAGAGCGTTCGTTGCGCGTGGTTGTTTTTGTGTGTGTGTGTGTTCAAAATGTTCAAATGTGTGCGAATTCCTAAGGGACCAAACAGCTAAGGTCATCGGTTCCTGGACTTACGCACTCCTTAAACTAGCTTATGCTAATAACAACACACACACCTATGCCTGAAGGAGCGATCGAACTGTGTGTGTGTGTGTGTGTGTGTGTGTGGGTGAGGGAGAGAGAGAGAGAGAGAGATAAGTGTGTACCAATCGAGTTTCTGTTTTAGGTAATCGTTCCTTGTCAACACCAACAGTAAGGGAATATAATATTATATAGGATGCTATTACATTATCTCTGTCTCTTAAACGTAAACACATATACGATATTTGACATAATGTAAAATCTTCATACCGTCAGAATTATAATGGCGTCCGGCAATATCGTCTTTGGTCTGATACTCTTGACTTAAAAGTGTTTCTCTGTCAGTAACCGAAAAATAAGCGTTAGGAAGTATTTTCTGAAAATATTCATGTGGAGTGTAATGCTGTGTGGGAGCTAAACGTTGATGATAAATAGCAGGGACTAGAATGGATTAGAAGTTTGTGGAATGTGGCATTACAGGCGCTAATAAACAGGCCAAAGAAAAGCTTTATGGCACACTTGGCTGAAATAAATAGTAGGTATCCTGAGGCATTAAGGAATAGTCAATATTGTGATGGGAGGGAAGTATCAGGTATAAGCAGGTTGAAATGGATGTGGGCTGCATTAGTTTCAGAGAAAAGATATTTGGCACAGGATAGAAAAGTGTGAAGAGCAGACCAGTCTTCGAAATGAGGACGAATACAAACAATAATTTTTCATAGTAGCCATAGCGGCTGTTCTTCGTAAAACCGAGATAGTGAAACGAATGGAAAACTTCAAAACAGCAAACAATGTGCATCTCGAAGCACAGCTTCAACATCGAGGCCCCTGACTGTTATCAAAGGACCGTCCCTCTGACGTCAAAACGTCTAAAACGAATATAGGCAAATTTTGATGATTTCTGTTGTATATGTCGCCACACTGAAGCAATGTCCACATGTTTTCTACACTGTTATATGAATATAAACAATTTTCAAAGATGACGCCTACAAGAAACTTCGAAATGTACGCTGTCTGGCAAAATAAAATGAACCGCACTGAAAGGGAGGAGGAAACCGAATGAAACTTAATAGGTTGAAAAGGTGTGTTATTCCAGTGATTAAAAAATCGAGTCAAATTTACAAACTACTTGACAGCATGAATCAACTTATCAGTATGATGTTACACCCCACTTGGCCTGCGCACATGCACAGATTGGGCTGAAAGGGTGTCATAAAAACGTTGTATCCTCTCCTGTTGGAAATGGTCCTTGATATCTTGGTTACTGTCACTGGAATGGAATTAACATCTACATTTACATTTACACATATACTCCCCAAGCCAACGTACGGTGGGTGGCGGAGGGTATCCTGTACCACTAATATCATTTCCTTTCCTGTTGCACTCGCAAATAGAGCGAGGGAAAAAAGATTGTCTATATGCCTCCGTATGAGCGCTAATTACTCGTATCTTATCTTCGCGGTCCTTACGCTCAATGTATATTGGCGGCAGTAGAAATGTTCGGCAGTCAGTTTCAAATGTCGGTTCTCTAAATTTTCTCGATAGTGTTTCTCGAAAATAACGTCGCCCTCCCTCCAGAGATTCCCATTTGCGTTCCCGAAGCATCTCCGTACCTCTTACGTATTGTTCGAACTACGGGTAACAAATCTAGCAGCCCGCCTCTGAACTGCTTCGATGTCTTCCTTCAATCCGACCTGGTACGGATCCCAAACACTCGAGCAGTGCTCAAGAATAGGTCGCACCAGCGTCCTATTCGCGGTTTTTTTACAGGTGAACCACTCTTTCCTAAAATTCTCCCAATGAACCGAAGTCGACCACTTGTTTTCCCTACCACAGTTCTCAAATGCTTGTTCCATCTCATATCGCTTTGCAACGTTACGTCTAGATATTTAACCGACATGACTGTGTCAAGTAGGACACTAGCAATACTGAATCCAAATGGTACAGGTTTGATCTTCCTACTCATCCGCATCAGCTTACATTTTTCCACATTTAGGGCTAGGTGCCATTCATAGCACCGACTGGAAAATTTGTCTAACTCGTCTCGCATCTTCCTACAGTCACTCAACTTCGACACCTTACCGTACTCCACGGCATCATCAGCGAATAACCGCAGATTGCTGGCCAGCGTGCCCACCAAATTATTTATGTATATAGAGAACAATAGCCGTCCTATCACACTTCCCTGGGGCACCCCTGACGGTACCCTTATCTCTGATGAACACTCGCCGTCGCGTTCTATTATTTCAGAAGTCTTCGAGCCACTCACGTATCTGTGAACTGATTCCATATTCTCGACGTTCGTTAACGGCCTGCAATGGGGCACCGTGTCAAATAGTTTCCGGAAGTCTAGAAATATGGAATCTGCCTGTTGCCCTTCATCGATAATTCGCAGTATATGAGAAAAGGGCAAGCTGAGTTTCGCACGAGCGATGCTTTCTAAAACCATGCTGATTCGTGGACGTAAGCTTCTCAGTCTCAAGAAAGTTTATTATATTTGAGCCGAGAGTATGTTCAAGGAACATCCTGTCTGCTCCCGCACGTTTTCTAATGGGGACACATCTGTGGATGCTGTCGGCCACGAGAGTACCTCAGCATCACGCAGACGGTTCGTAGAGGGAGGTGCCATTTCCGGATGAGCATTGTTATGTCAAAAAATGGCATCACGACACTCGCCTGAGAGGTAGCACGTGAGGATACAGGATAGCCGTGACGCACTGTTATGTTGTTCCCTCTGTCACTACAGCCATGACTTCAAATCGTACCCGGTTATTCCCCACGCGACTGTGCCAGGATTAACACTGACTCTCCAAAACACTGGAAGGATAAGACTCCTGCCCCGGTCGCCACCATTGTCGACGACGATCGTCACCCGGAGCAGCGCAGAACCGCGATTCGTCGCTGAACTGAATGCGACGCAGTTCATTAGCAATCGACGCTTACCAGTGAAGGCACCATTTTAAAAGCAACCGTTTCTGTTGTCGTGTTAATGGTGCCATACGCATGTGACAGTAATTACTAAGTCCGGCTTCACCAACCAGTCGTGCAGGATCACACAGTATATTGCAGGGAGTCCATTACTTGTTCTCGGATAGCGGACGCAGATGTGATGGGGTTACGGTGTGCGTCCCGCACAATGTGCCTATCCGCCCTTGTGATAGTCACACATATCCGGTTGGAACCTCGACGATGAGTATCCTTGCCCTCACGCTGCTATGCAGTCCAGCATCGGGCCACTGTCACATCCAAATGCCCCACTAATCTGAATATTGCACGATTAGAGCAGCCTCCAAATCGAGAGGCAGAATGAGCCCCCTTTCAATCTCTGTCAGATGCTGATAACACTGTCTCGCACAAGTACGCGGCATCTCCTTGTTCTTCACACTGAACGTTAAATTTATGACGCTGTTCACAACCATCACAAGCCGCACTAGGCCTGGTACCAACACTAAACGCGAACGACACTAATGCACTCCGATGGCCGTTCTGTCACAGATAATTACAAATCTAATCATTTTTACATATCGCCGATGGTGTGTACCATTGATATCCAAGCGTGTCTTTTGGGTGCTTCACTTTTTTTGTCAGGCAGCGTACATCACCAATGTAAATATCCCGTTGTAAAGACAATAGAGGGAGGCGTTTTAAAATTAAGTTTCGCAGCAACACCAATACTTTGGTGCTCAAAAAGAATCGCTTCGAACCTACACCTTCAAAAGAAATTCATTAGTATAATTCACGCTTTGTTGGGCACTTCGCTAGCTTATTTCATCAAGGTTAACCGTGTACTATCGGACTTCGGGAAGCGAACAAAGTACTTCTCAACATAACAAAAGTAATAAAAAAACAATGTGGTCACCTGGATACCGAGTACCAACAGAATTGTACCTGAAATCAACGTGCTGTCTCTATTAATGGAATTAAACCCGAAGAAATAGTAATGATATTAATACATGAAGAGGATAATGAAATGAGACACTCAAGTATAGAAACAAAATCGGGTGCCCACTTTTTGAGAGGAAGGTTCCACATGAACATTTGAGCAGAAGAACATTTTCTCTCCATAAAACTTCGCAATATTCAGATTTCAGGAAAGCGTGTGGCTGCTCTGTTTTCACAGAAAACACACAATAAGCAAACTCCTTCCAGTAAATGACAATTTTTAAAAGAGTCTCGTAATTTGGAAATACGTAGTTGTAACTACTTTCTCGTATTGTCGTGTGACACACAATGAAATCTATGTATTTGCTTCGGTAGTCTCAGCCACAAACGGATTTTTCCCTCTAGCGAATCTCCTCGTAACGTCAGTTCGTTTCTAATACATTCTACATGAAAACACCATTTGAAATTCCATCAATACAGCTAACAAAATTATACACATTATGCCAAAAATTACTTTGTTAATTAGCGAAAAGTATCAAATCCCATTCAGGAGTACGGAAAAACGGCAAATCGCGTGAAATAATGTTACACAGCTTTTTTTTACAGGAATGTAATTAAAATTATTCAAAACTTTATCTCAGTTTATTGACAATTGGTCCAAACATTTTCCATTGTATTACTTATAATATAGTCTTGGCGAAGATGTTAGATCGTTCTACATTGTAGCAATGATTTCACTAAATATTTTTTCTCTAATATAATTTCTGAATCTTTACATTAATTCTCTGTTTCCTAATAGTTCATTACACATAAAAACAATTTCTACAGAAGACACTTTACCCTTTCCATGTCCGAACAGAGAGGGGAGAGGCCAATCCGCTATCTGCAGCCCCAGATAACACAAACATCACATTACTGTAGTTATAAGATATTAATCGTTTCTCAAATGCTACATTACTTTTAGTTTTTTGACATTTATCTTCGTAAATTACCCCTATAGACATCAAAATTTTGTACATACTACATAACTGACAGGAACACAATGTGATGAATAATAAATAATTGTTATTATTGGACACCGCACCATTTAGTATAAGGTGAAACAAATGATTTCTGGTCAAAAGGTTGATGGATCACAGTACTGATCTACGCAGTAATTTGTTCTTGTATTATGAACTGATACAAATAAAAATATATTGAGAAGTTATTAGCCTTCAACATGACTTTTACATTCATGGGTAATGCTGTGTGTGTTGTCATCAGCCCTTGTTGTAGTTCCTCTGTCTTTTGACACTTTCGTGAGCGATGAAGAAAAAGCTGGTCAAACATCTTTATCCAAGTCCTACTCATAGACACGCACAGCAAGGAGGGAGCGATACATGCGTTTCCAGAAACTTCTATTATAAAAACTGATGCGAGTCACTGTGATCGTGAAATTTCTGTTATATTTACACTTTTCATACCATGATTTAATTCGGAGCGATGGTACACTCTGGGCATAGAGTCTCCCCTGAGTTTCACATGTTTTGTAACAAGTCGGCGACCCGCGCCGACTTGTTTCATCGGTGCAAATGGTTCAAATGGCTCTGAGCACTATGGGACTTAACATCTATGGTCATCAGTCCCCTAGAACTTAGAACTGCTTAAACCTAACTAACCTAAGGACATCACACAACACCCAGCCATCACGAGGCAGAGAAAATCCCTGACCCCCGCCGGGAATCGAACCCGGGAACCCGGGCGTGGGAAGCGAGAACGCTACCGCACGACCACGAGACGCGGGCGTCGGTGCACAAATGAGCCACGCGGCAGTATTCTATTTTCTTCCAAAGTATTGTAGAGTCACAGCCTATCTAGCACTAGCTGCAGCACAAACTCCGTGTAGCTGCCTTTGGTAACTCTCACAAAGTTTAAGGACTTTGCTTGTGGAGCCAATCAGAGGCCTTCAGTTACGGAGATCATATTCTGGCGGAAGAGACACCATTCTAGGCTAAGCGTTACGTTTCTTGTTGTACGTATTGTTTTTCGATACATGTTTCGTGTGTAGTAATTTATTATGCACAATAGGTTTGGAATCATGGATCAGCTAGGATAAAGGTATCCCGTTCTGCTTCTCACAGCCATGAGCCCTCGTACAAATCAATTTCTGTCCCTCTTAACCGTCAGTACTCAGATGATGCTGTTCATGTTATTTCTTTGCTTGTGTTGTTTTGTGTAACATTTGAGGTGGTTCGTAGTCTTTCATTTAGTGCTGTCTATCACGTAATCAAATTATTTCCTTGCCTTTACAAAAGTATCAGCATTCGTGTAGTCATTGCATTAAATTTCCGTTTGTGCGAACACGAAATCACATGGCTTTTCTTGTTCACGACCAGTACTGTAGCGGCTGCAGAGAAAAGATTAGTATTGCATATGCAAATATGTTGCATGTAGTCACAGTCAAAGTTAATGACGAAAATGTTAATTAAACTGGTTGAAATTTGCTTTCAAAAAGTCACATAACGATGTACATACAATGAAACTAGCAATCACTATCCTAATCAAGGAATTCAGTTTCTTTAATAACAATGAATGCATGTGCGAGGAAAAAAATTCTTCTCAGTGTTACCTTTCGTATCCTCTTTCGCAGCAATTCGTACATAGAGAGCCACAAAGATTTTACTAAAGAATAACCTGACTTCAACACAGAAAATATGTTAATCACGATTGCATTTGTTATTGGATCCAGCTGCTCAATGAAGTAACACGAAACATAAATTTTACCTTGCTTTTTTAATTATTTCTTACCTCAGTCTGCTCTTTACAATATCTTTTTACTTAAACATTAAATTAAACAAGCGTGTAATTGCAATATAATGAGAGTCACACAGAGCAGTCGATAGCTGCGTGTCGTTCGCTTGCATGCTCACGCGGAAAAGAGTGAAGAAAGAGTTCACGAAATCTGCACATCAAGTTAAAGCGGTAGAGGATCGAAATTCATTAAAGCAGCGATAAGTTAAACAGTCTCTCTTGCCTCTGAACTTCAGATAGCTTTCACAGAGTTAAAATTATATTAACATTTCGTAGAAGTAGTAGTAGCTTGCGTTGCAATTTAACAGATGTCTCAAGATTCTTTGTCTAATTTAATGGCTCTTTTGCTGCAAGAAATGCTAACTCTTTGGACTGCCACGCACTATTCTTCTTCTTCTGTAATATTTTCAGCTCCACGGTAAGTACTGGTGTTACCGTCTTCCGCTGAATGCAGTTCCACCAGAAGCTACAAACTCAGATCAGTTCTCTACTAAATTTCGTCGATATTATTATGCTTCAAAAAATTCTGTTCTAAGATACTTCGATTCGGATCGTACAAATCGTAAAGACATTGGCACCCCACGAGCCTTCGTCTGTAAGATCGAACTCATTACACGAGCTTTGTAGAATTCCGTAATTAGGCTGATTAATCATTTTCCTTCAGTAAGACACCAGTGAAACCCACGTTGCGCTTGCGAGAGTTTAATCATTTGTCACTCATTCCGGTCAGGCAGCGTTATCACAAGCTTACCCATGTCTGAAAAAACGCACGTTAATTAGCTTCAAATTTGCTTTAAATTTCTGTTGAGTATTTTAGATAATGTTACAAGACAACGATTAGATTTCAGTTTGTATTTTGATGCTATGGGGATGCGCTAGGTGTTATTTTATCGTACTCTTAGTCTGTTCTGTACACACTGCTTCCTTCACTGCGACGTCAACTTATTCATAACCTGGTATTCCACTATACGCTTTGACCCAAAATAAGACAGTGATTTTCTTTTGAACTTTTGTACTAGGTCGAGGATGTAATGCGCGATAAGGTGTTGATCATTGTTCAAGCTGTTCGAAAATTAAACTCGCAGTTAATGTATAACTCTGGTAGGCGCATGCATATTCCGTTTCAGCCATACAGGCCAGGCTCAGTATTGATGCATTTCAGTGAAAAATAAAAACGAAGACGCACATTATTTCTCCTTCTTTAACTTCTACTTGGCCTAACGAGTAAAGTATTAATTTGTTCGTTGCAATTTCTTGTGTGTTTAGAAAATATCTGCATATACTAAATTAAAACATATGGTGCTTTCAATATTATTTCCTAGATTTTCCTCGAAAAGACCAGAGAAAAGTTTTATCTTACAACGTGCATTCATAAAAATGAGATAGGACCTTTTTAAACAAAAATTTTGTAGTTCTATGACTAAATAATAATTTACTCTAAGTTTCTATCTTGACTTATGTGGACGATGTACTCTTGTGAAATGGGGTGAATCTTTCCGGAACAACCTGTATTTGTTCCAACGCATGGAGTATCGTGAGACAAAGGGAAGACAATAATAGTTAGTAACAGGTTATAACATCATTAAAAGATAGAATGAAATGTAATTCCAAAGAGATAATAAAGAATGAAATGTAGTTCCAAAGAGATAATAAAAGTATAGAATTCCGAATGTATATCCTTCTCTGAGAGTATTTGAGCGAATCAACCAGTAGACAAATGAACTGGAGGGATGTAATGGATGGAGATGAAAAAAATATATCGTCATTTTTTCGTTTTCCGTCGTTCCTTAGTTGCTTCCGTCTATGCAACTAAATGAAAGGTAGTTTGTTTCTTGCCATAGGCGTTTCGCTTCTTTTATTTGTGAAACATCTTCAGTGACCTGGAATGCATGTTTCTTTTTATATGTATAATAAATGTACTATTATGTAGTTGTTACAATACGTTACTTTGTTACGTCTTGCCATGTTTTCCGCTTGTTTTTCAGGTTAGGAACAACTTCTGTAGTACAAATATCGTGATGTAAATTATCGTTTAGTGTTACTTACAATTTCCAGTATTGTTAGTCCAGATGTGTGTTCCAGGAGACGTGTTCATTTGGTCCCCAAGCTCCAGATGGCTGACTTCCGGCGTTTCTTCACCCACATTTGTTATAACACATTACTTGCTCTTTTCGTTTTGTGTTCAATATGAGTGTGTTTCCAGAGTGTAGTGTTGCCAACTATTGTTGTGTTCTTATCTTTCGTCTTTTGTTTGTGTTGTCTCTGTGTAGTGTGATAGTTTTCATTTGTTTTGTGTGTGTGTGTGTGTGTGTGTGTGTGTGAGAGAGAGTGAGAGAGAGAGAGAGAGAGAGAGAGAGAGAGAGAGAGAGAGACAGGGAGAGAGAGTGAAGGACTGGGAGAGAGGAGGGAACTAGATGGAAGGATTGGGAGAGGAAGATTCATCAGTTATATACTCCGGTTATGTTTCAGATTTTTGTTTGTTATTGTTTTTGTAGCTAATGTGATGAGAGAGTTATAGCTTGTATAGGTTTGGTCATAATTACTTACTTTTTCGTTGCAAGGGGTCTTTGCTTATGAAAGTTTTCTTGTTGGCAAGAATTTTTTGTTATGACTGTTCACGGTAATAATTTTCATGAAGATTGTTAAAAAAAAAAAAGAAACCTCCTGCCACTATAATAAAACTTTCTCATACAAAGAGCCGTTGCAATGAAAAATATGGTAATTAGTGACCAAATTAACATAAACAATAACTCGCTGATAATGTTAGCCACAAAAACAATAAGAAACAGAAATCTGAAACATAACTGCAGTACATAACTGATGAATTTTCCTCTCCCACTGCTTCCTTCTCATTCTCTCTCTCTCTCTTTATCCCTATCCCTCCCCCCCCTTTCTCTCTCTCTCTCACACACACACGCACAAACAAACAAAACAAATGAAAATTATCAATTAAACAGACACAACACAATCAGAAGACGAAAGATAAACACACAGCGACAGTTCTCAACACTACACTCCGTAAACACACACATATTGAACACAAAACGAAAAGTGCAAGTGACATGTTATAACAAATGTGGGCGAAAAAACGGGAAATCGGCCAGCGGAACATGGGGACAAATGAACACATCTTCAGGATCACACATATGGACTAACAACATTGGAAATCGTGAGTTATACCAAACTACAATTTAGCATCACGATATTTGTGCTACAATGGTTGTTTCTAGTCTGAATACCAAGAGAACAAATGGCAAGATGTATTATACAGAGTTATTACAAATGATTGAAGCGATTTCACAGCTCTACAATAACTTTATTATTTGAGATATTTTCACAATGCTTTGCACACACATACAAAAACTCAAAAAGTTTTTTTAGGCATTCACAAATGTTCGATATGTGCCCCTTTAGTGATTCGGCAGACATCAAGCCGATAATCAAGTTCCTCCCACACTCGGCGCAGCATGTCCCCATCAATGAGTTCGAAAGCATCGTTGATGCGAGCTCGCAGTTCTGGCACGTTTCTTGGTAGAGAAGGTTTAAACACTGAATCTTTCACATAACCCCACAGAAAGAAATCGCCTGGGGTTAAGTCGGGAGAGCGTGGAGGCCATGA